>NC_064922.1:619395218-619698249 GCF_023897955.1 Schistocerca gregaria
AGTAATGCTGCCCTCAGGAAAAATTACGGCCGTAGTTTCCCCTTGCTTTCAGTCGTTCACAGTACTAGCACAGCAAGGCCTTTTTGGTTATTGTTACAAGGTCAGATCAGTCAATCATCCAGACTCTTGCCCCTGCAACTACTGAAAAGGCTGATGCCCCTCTTCATGAACCATATGTTTGTCTGGCCTCTCAACAAGTACCCCTCCATTGTGGTTGCAACTAAGGCACAGCCATCTGTATCGCTGAGGCACGCAAGCCTCCCCACCAAAGGCAAGGTCTATGGTTCATGGGAGGAATTTTTGTGTATGTATCTTCAAACAATGTGTAGTTTCAAGACCTATTATTGTGATGATATACAAGGGCCTGAATTTTAGTCATGATGACAATCAGTCCACAGCCAAGTTTCAGACGAGGAACCTGTGTTGGTTAGAACGACAACAATGCATCAACTTAGCAGTGTAATAAGTATTACACAATTAGGTTGTGTGTTAAAACAGTGACAGTGTCTGCTCCATGCATACCTTTCTATTCTTCAAGAACTGTGAACTTTGTGGTTAGGCTTTTACTGCTCGTAGATGTTCAACAGGAAACTATTTTAGCAGAATGTGGATGTTTGCCTGCAACCTATTAATGAGGCTTATCGAAAGTTAAGCAATAGTGCACTGGCCATACATAACTGTGTAATACTTGGGGGGGGGGGGGGGGGGGGGGGTTGTGAAAAGTGAATGTAAAAGATTGTGAAACGCAACTGTGCATCTGTTGGCACGATTTCATTCAAAGCAGTCTGTGTTTACTTCCAAACCCCTTTTTTCAACCAGTGTACCAACGCAGTACGTTGACACTGGGGACAATCAATGAGCGAAGAAATAAACAAAGCAGGTGAACCATTACAGAGCATTGTGTTTGCAGTCTCCTTTCATAGACTAACTGGATTTCTCTAATATTCCACTGACAATGAAGTGTTTAAATGAACCAATATGCTACATTATGTCAATTAATTCATTACTGTGATTGTAACAATAAAATGTAACTATGTACAAGACTTGGTTCGCTAACCCTATGAAACTTAAAAATGTGTGCGACATGAAATTTGTCGTTAGTACTGATTTTATATCATGATATATATAGATTTGTTTCCTGTAACTTTAACACATACATCTCTTGTACCCTCAGTTTTCATAGAGGTGATACTTAGAAAGCCTGTAATACATTTGCACTTGACACAACCATATATCTCAGTAATTCTTGTACATTGACTCTGCACTTAGTTATGGATTTTTCCCAAGTTTTGGTGCTTGGTAATTTGTTTCTGGACATTAAAATGGCTGTGAAAGTAGGCATATTCTTCTTTGCTCAATTTATGAGTTTAATCCAATCCCCTGCCACATGAATATATTGTTCCATTTTACTAGTTTTTCCATTATACATTGTTCAATAAAATCGAATTCCTACATTTGAGACACTTCAAATCTAAAGTTTCTATTTTCAGATACAGAACTTGAATTACATTTAGCAGAGTCAGAGCCACTCTGACTTCTAATTTCGTCCAGTGCACAAGTCCAGAAACAGAAGAATGTGCTTGAAGTTTCTGGCATTTTCAAGCAAAGGAAGAAAAATTCATTGCAAGTACAAATTTTTTGATTTATCAAAGGCCTTCAACACTGTTGGCCACAATACTCTAGTGCTCAAACTCAAAGCTGTACAGGTGTTTCTGTGCCGGCTGTTGAAATTATCTGATAGAATTCAAACAGTTCACTTCAACAACCAATATTTTATTTTCATGCCTGTTAAATAAGGTGTCTCTTCAAGGATCAATCTTCACCCCACTTTCGTTCATGTTATATATGAATGACATACCAAGCAATATAATATATGATTCATCAAACTGTTAAGAGATGATGTGAAATCACCTACTGGCCACTGCACTCATATCACAGCTGTTTGTGAAAAGCTGGACTAAAAAAGTACTCTCTCTCTCTCTCTCTCTTTCTCTCTCTCTCTCTCTCTCCCCCTCTCCCTCCCTCCCTCTCTCTCAAAGTAGGGAAAAACATGATGCACCACAAAGGAATTATTAGAATGGGTTGAAAATTGGTAGATGTTATGTACATGTAAAAATAAACAGATGCAGTTATTTGGCTTGCGATTGATTGACAGAGTTGTTGGATGTCCTCCTGACGTATATCATGCCAATTTCTGTCCAATTGGCGCATTATTTCATCAAAATCCTCAGCTGTTTGGAGTTCTCTGCCCATAATGCCATAAACATTCTCAACTAGTGAGAGACACGACAACCTTTCTGACCAAGGTAGGGTTTGGCAAGCATGATGAAAAACAGTAGAAACCCTTGCTCTGTGTGGATGGGCATCATCTTGCAAACTGGTCCTGCTATGAAATGTAATGGCAAGCCACACCATCACTCCTGGATATGGGGCCATATGGTGGTCAACAGTGAGCTTGGTAACCTACTGATGTCCAGGGTGTCTCCAGACATGTCGCTGCTGGCCAATGGGACTCAGTTCAAAGCAGGACTCACTGAAGACAACTCTACTCCAGTCAATGAGATTCCAGGCTGAATGTGCCTGATACCACTGCAAATGGTCTTGTTGGTGTACAGAGGTCAGTGGTAGCTGGTGCAGGGGGTGCCGTGAGCTCAGTCCCCTTTCTGTAAACTGCCTATTAATGGTCCCTGGGGTCACCGAAGCACCAGTGCTTTGTCAGATCAACGATAATGAGGAATCTGGGGCTCTGAATGCCTCTCTGACAATTGCTCGAACCTCATGTTTGGTTGTTCCTACAGGTCAACCACTTGCTTCTTGATGCTGTGTTTGGCCATAATTCACCCGTTACTGGCAACATCATCAGATAGTGGCAACACTCAGATTCAAATGTCGAGATTATGCCCCGGTATTTACAGTCCTCTTTTTCCTATCCTTGCCAGCTGTGTGGTGAAACTGGGCTGCAACATCACATTTTCATCCACTGGCCATTGAAGTTTACTATTTTGCGTTTCCTGTCAATACCTGTACGAATATCAGTTTCTGACCAATTTGTATAACTCCTTCATGGAGTGCTGCCTTTTTTTCTCAGAGTGTACATAATGAAAGAAGGTTATAACATGTTTTACAGAATTTTTTAATCAAAACTACAGTTAGGAGGCCATTTTGAAATGTGGGTCATTTTCACAAACTGGGAACTGGGATCACGAGACAAGGTGGCTTGTAAGTTTGCAAACACCATAACATTCTCATTCATAAATCATTTTTATTTACTAGAATTATGCATGAAAATATTTTGCAAATCAATAATAAAAGTAATTAGGAAGTTTTACATCCCCACCCAAAATCACAAGTTTTACTATCTAATTTTTGTTTCACATAATGCATATTTTCATACTTTTGAACAGAAAAAAAATCAGAAAGGTATTTTCCCCTGTCTTGCTAGTTCTCATGCTTCAATAAAACAGCTTTGAGTGTTGCATCAAATGGCTAAAGTACTTTCCTTACTTTAGCTGGTAGCAGAAGTGTGACTGTTGTGACATGGCAACAGTTTTATAATTGTTCTCTCTCTGAGCTTCCTAAATGAAGATTTCTGGCAAATCAGATGTAAATCTTATTTGTTTCCTAACATAGGTATTAAGAGTTCACATAAAATAGTATTTAACTTTCTTGTTTCCCCTTACAGATTTTCATAAAAAGCATTGACAGATCAACGTTACAGAAAAACTTCAAATCATCCAGTCCTTTCCAACAACATACACACTCGCTTTATAAATCATTGTGGAAAACAAATGTTCTGTAGATTTTGTGTCAGCAGAGGTATGTTACAAGAAAAGCAGTAGTAGTAAAGCGATCGTTTTAATAGACCTGTCAGAGAATAGTGAAACTGATATTTAACTACTGAAGCTAAGAAGTTTCTGTGAAAATACTGAGTGTGTTTAATCTTCTCTTGAAATGCTCTATTTGGGAACATTTGAAGATGAACAAAGAATTTGTTGCAACCCTTTTAAGGGGCATGTTAAGAAATCTAAAAGTTTTGGGACATTGTCCAGGAAACAGCGAACTATTAATATTAAAATTTATTTAGTAAACGCCAGTACAGACAAGCCTCCTCCACACCAGGGATTTCTACTACCACCAAGGAATGTTGATATGTCTATTATTTCTGTAGCAGATCAGATCAAAATCAGTCATCCACAAATGAAAAGTAACACCTGTATGTGACCACAAGGGTGTTTACTAAATAAAATGTTAGGAAATCATTAAAAGTTTTTTCTTTAGCAGTGGCAAAGAAACGAAAAAGTCTTGGACTCATTGAAGGTACTAAGTTTTGTGTAACATCTAATAATGCCATTTTATCTCCTACATCATATAGCTTGCAAGGGATGGCTCCTTGTGAAGTTGACAATGCAGGATGTACACCAGCCTGATCTACAGCTTCTGTGAATATTTAATGAAAGTTGTGAATTACTTGAAATTTTACCATTTAACCTATTAACTGCTATCAACATATGTATGAGTGCACAGTCGTCGTGCTTCCACTGCTAATGACGTATATAAGCAACGTGCTAATGACGTATATACACAACAGGAGCAGAGCGTGCCAAGAGTGCTGAAGGTGGATATAAACATTTCGAGTTTTCTTTTTTTTTTTTTTCAGTAAATGCTAGCAACCCGGTAACACATGACTTGTTTTCACCGTCCAAAAAAAAGCAATCAGAATAATGTGTGGGGTCCATCAAAGACACACTTGCAGGCACTTGTTTCGAAAGATAGGTATCCTAACAACTGCCTCACAGTATATTTTTTCCTTGCTGACCTTTGTGTGCAAAAATTATTCTATCTACCAAGACAACAGTAAATTCCATGGCTATAACACCAGAAACAAAAACAATCTACATGTCGAAATGAAATGTCTCACTCTGGTACAAAAAGGAGTTTACTACTCCAGCATTAAGCTGTTCAATGCTCTCCCACTACATATCAAATGTGTTCATACAGAACTGCCAAAATTTAAACAAGTTCTCGAAGATTACCTGACAGAGAGATCTTTTTATACTGTGGATGAATATTTGAAAGAAAATGTACATCATTACTAAACTTAATGTGTCTAGAACTAGTTCAATTGATTTTATTGAGCATTTGAGCATAATCACAGTTTTTGCAACAACAAATTGGCTGTACCTGTATTTACTCATGTAGGCCTAATGTCTGATTTAACCCTGTGCTCTTCTTTGTAACCTTTATTTGAAACTTTTTTCTGTTAAATAGTTGTTATGTTATTTAGCTGACATTGTATATATTACTGTATTTATAGTATGTCTTACTTAGACTATGTACAATTTGGCATTGAATTGCCCTTGTATTTACTGTACGTTTAAATTGAAACCTGTACAATTTGACACGTTCCATATCCTTGTGATTGACTCACTAACTGGATCTACGGAACATGAAATTAATAAATAAATAAATAAATAAACAAGCAGTTTGCAGGATTACTAGTGGTCCTTGATGTGACTCAGATGACACAAGCGGCACTTTGTTGGCCTCATGGCATGCTTTGTATTGTTTCACTGTGTTCGAAAATTTCAAGGCTTTTGGTGTGTTTCTCTTTTTTCATCTGAAACTGAAGACACCATGCCTCTTGATTCTTATCCTTCAACATCTCAAGGGCAGGAAAGATATTTTTCTTGTTGCATACCTTTGCTCAGTGGAAGTAAAACTTACAGCAATAATGAACATGAAAATGATGTGCCCCTGGCAAAGAAAGCCAAGTTTGTGGACAAATTTCAGTGGTGCAGGAAGGAGCTGACTCCCAGGGTTCATGATTTTGATGCAGTGCTTTCAGGTGTGACTATTACATTTTCAGAATCCCTTAAGTGTGCTACAAGTTTTTCACACATTGTTCACATATGAATTAGTATCAATTATTGTAGACAAGGGTAATACTTACTACACTGTTCAGGCTAACAGTCTTTATGAGAAGTTTCCTGGCAGCAACTCTTCTTATGGCAACAACTAAAACACTGAAGTATTCGGAATACTGGTTAAATGATTCACTCCTCAAAACTCTGATTACTGATGAAACAACATCTCTCAACAGATTAACAATATATATATATATATATATATATATATATATATATATATATATATATGTCTGAATGCTGCATTTTTTGCAATCACTATGTTCCTGTTCAAGATGATAGGCTGTACAAAATTAGCTCAGTTGTTTCATACCTAAAGGGAAGTCAGAAGAGCACTCATTCCACTCCAAAAAGTTTGTGCACACAAAAGTTTTCTGTTGTTCAAGAGACTCTTAGCTTTCAAAGAGTACATTCCATCTAATGAATGTAAATTTGGTATAAAAATATTTATTCTGTATGAGTTGCAGCACCAGTGCATGATGGGAGTGGCAACTGGGTGGGGGTAAGGAGGAGGCTGGGGTGCGGAGGAGGGGGGATGTATGGTGGGAGTGGCGGACAATGAAGTGTTGCAGTTTAGACGGAGGATAGGAGAGAAGGTGAGGAAGAGGGAGGGGGTAAGTAGTGGAAATGAGATAAATAAAAATAAAAAGAAATTAAAAGATTGGGTGCAGCGGTGAAATGACAGCTGTGTAGTGCTGGAATGGGAACAGGGAGGGGGCTGGATGTGTGAGGACAGTGACTAACGAAGGTTGAGGCCAGGAGGGTTACGGGGACGTAGGATGTATTGCAGGAAAAGTTCCCACCTGCACAATTCAGAAAAGCTGGAAGGATCCATATGGCACAGGCCGTGAAGCAGTCATTGAGATGAGGGGTAACATGTTTGGCAGCGTGTTCAGCCACAGGGTGGTCCACTTGTTTTTTGGCCACAGTTTGTTGATGGCCGTTCATGCGGACAGACAGCTTGTTGGTTGTCATGTCTACATAGAATGCAGCACAGTGGTTGCAGCTTAGCTTGTAGATTACATGACTAGTTTCATGGGTAGCCCTGCCTTTGATGTGATAGGTAATGTTAGTGACCGGACTGGAATAGGTGGTGGTACGAGGATGTATGGGACAGGTCTATTACAGGGGTATGAGCCATGAGGTAAGGGACTGGGAGCAGGGGTTGTGTAAGGATGGGCGAATATATTGTGTAGGTTAGGTGGACGGGGGAATACCTCAGTAGGAAGGGTGGAAGGATAGTGGGTAGGACATTTCTCATTTCAGGACACAACAAGAAGTAATTGAAACCCTGGCAGAGAATGTAATTCAGTTGCTCCAGTCCCAGATGGTACTGAGTTATGAGGGGAATGCTCCTCTGTGGCCGGACTGTTGGACTTTGGGAGGTGGTGGGAGACTGGAAAGATAAGGCATGGGAGATTTGTTTCTGTACGAGGATAATTATGGTCAGTGAAGGCTTCAGTGAGACCCTCGGTATATTTAGAGAGGGACTGTTCGTCACTGCAGATGCGATGACCACAGGTGGCTAGGCTGTACGGAAGGGACTTCTTGGTATGAAACGGGTGGCAGCTGTTGAAGTGGAGGTATTGCTGGTGGTTAGTAGGTTTGATATGGGTGAAGGTACTGATGTAGCCATCTCTGAGGCGGGGGTCAACATCTAGGAAGGTGGCTTGTTGGGTTGAGTAGGACTAGGTGAAGCAAATGGGGGAGAAGTTGCTGAGGTTCTGTAGGAATGTGAATAAGGGGCCCTCACCTACAATCCAGTTATCAAAGATGTCATCAATGAATCTGAACCAGGTCAGAGGTTTAGCATTCTCGGTTTTTAGGAAGGATTCCTCTAGATGGCCCATGAATAGGTTAACATAGGATTGTGCCATGCGGGTGTCCATAGCCGTACTATGGATTTGTTTGTAGGTAATGCCTTTAAAGGAGGAGTAATTGAGGGTGAGGATATAGTTGGTCATGGAGACTAGAAAGGAGGTTGTTGGTTTGGAATACATAGGGCATCTGGAAAGGTAGTGTTCGATAGTAGTAATGCCATGGGCCTTACGAATGTTAGTGTACAGGGAGGTGGCGTCAATGGTGACGAGCAATGCACTGTGTGGTAAAGGGAGAGGAACTGTGGAGAGTCAGTCGAGGAAATGGTTGGTATCTTTTATATAGGAGGATAGGTTCTGGGTAATAGGTTGAAGGTGTTGGTCTATTAGAGCAGGGATTATCTCAGAGGGGGCACAATAACCGGCCACAATGGGGAGTTCCAGCTCTCTGAGACTGCAGATGTGTGTACAAGTTGCACTTGCCTGAGTGTCTGTGTGTGTGCGCGCATGTGTGTATGTGTGTCTACTGCTGACAAAGGCCTTAATGGCCAAAAGCTATGATTGTGTGAATCTTTTTATTGTGCCTATCGCGGCTCAGCATCTCCACTATATGGTGAGTAGCAACTTTAATTCTCTTGTATTGTTACATTCCTTCCTGGATTTTCCACTGTTTGATTGTGAAATGAGAGTTATGCTTTACTGGTTAGTTTATTTGGAGCAGAAGTGTAACACAGTATCAGTAAATACTATTTGGAAATTATTGTCAATATTCTGAGAATACTTCTGGAACCTTATATGGGAAGAGGCACTTTCTGTAAGTGGACAACTGGTACACAAGCCTATCTCTCTTTCACTACTTGTATGAAACAGGAACAAATGCAGTAAATACAATTTGCATGAACAGAAAAGATATGCCAAAACATAAAGCCAAACTGCAAGGAGGAGAGATGGAATGTTGATGTTGCTTTAAGCGCATTATTTTATTATATTAATAGTATACACATATGTTAGTGTTCCGCACAAGTTTAGTGACTCTCATAATCTGTACTTCATATAATATTAGTGTTATTGTATAGGCAAATTTTGTAAAAAGGTTGTAAGCAGTCATGTGCGAGAAGTGTTTGAGCTGCTGTACAAAAGTTAGTTCTGGGGTTCTATGCAGCTGTTGTGGCAGATGGTTACATTGCGGAGAATGTAGTGGCATGGGAATCTGGGAATTAAATGGGTCTCTTCCATGGTACTGCAAAGTACAGCTGAACAAGGAGGGAAGATTAGAGCCCTTAAGGTTGAAAAGATGAGGTTAAGGCGGGGGAAGGGTGTAGAGAGGTAAGAAGTGGTAGCACAGAACAGGGGCCACAGAAAGTGAACAGGACAGTTTCATCATTGGCAAAAACAACAGATTTGCCTTGGTACCTCAGTCAACTAAGGAAGTGGCTCAAGTAGATGTAAGTATAGTTAATGCGCAACAGACTTTCACCAGAAAACCCACAGTTTCAAAAAAAGTAGCAAGTACCGGTAGGAGAAAAATTCTGTTAGGCAGTAGCCATGCAAGAGGTGGGGGCCAGATCTTTAAGGACAAATTAGGTGACAGGTACCAGGTCATACGTTCTTTCAATCCCAGTGCATGTCCAAGGATGTAGGATGACTGTGCAAGGGTTTTTCAAAGTATGATCAAGTTGTGATAGTGAGTGGAACAGGAAATAGTACTGATAGGGATCAGGGCTACAATATTGAGTGTGACATTGTAGAAATTGCATCTGCAATGGGCCATACATACCTTTTATGCAGTATAATCAGCCCCAATTGATTAGTGCTATCAGAAGGGTGAACATGGAGTTAGATCAGCTGCTTCGGACAGCTACTTTGTTAGTCATGGGTTTGGTTCCTATTGATACTATTGGTAGGAGGGACTTCACAAGGCATCTCAGTAGCAAAGGAAAGGGTAAATTGGCCAGGATAATAACAAAATCTTTGGGGGGGGGGGGGGGGGGGTGATGACACAAACTCATGGGTGTATCTCTTTTTTAGGCTAAGACCAGTGTCCAGTGATTCAATGTACAATGAAATTAAGCTTCATGAAATGCTCAGACAGGTAGGTACTAGAGATGTTAGAATATCAAAAGATCCTCATAAAAATACAGTAGGAAAATAATGTAGGTATATTACATCAAAATATCAGGCGATTAAAAACTAAGCAAATGAGCTTCTTGTTTGTTTAGAAGATTTAGAGGCTGAACTGCATGAACAAAACCTCTCTGATCATCATATAGTCACAGATATGGATATGGTAAATGTAAGCGGATATAAGATTTCAGCACACGTAAGTAGAGACACTATGGAGAGCAGTTGCCATGTATGTTAAAATTTATCGTAGTGTGAAAAATTTAGAAACTAAAGAACTTTGTGTAGAGCAACATACAAAAGCATGTGCTTGTGATTTTAAGCTAAATAATGGTGCTTTTGTAATTGTAGGTGTGTACATAATCGGACTGGGAAATTTTCAGCTTTCGAAACAAACAAGAATTCTTTGTTGTTTTATCTGCTGGACAGAGGGCAGCAAATAATTGTTTGTGAGGATTTCAATGTAGATTTTCTGAAAGAGTCTGACACAAAGAACAACCTTGAAGTTTCACTCGTGTCTTTCAATTTGACATGAGTTACTGATTTTCTTATTTGGGCAGTACAGGAAAGCAGCACACAGATAGAAAATGTTTTTATAGCCCAAGATAAATTCAATCAAATAAAAACTTTTCCCACTAAGAAAGGTCTTTCTGAATTTGATGCACAGTTAGTTACAGAATCTGACATAGCTCCATACAGTAATGCAAAACAGTCCCCCAAAATAGTGAACTGAATTACCAATTTGATAACTGCCAATTTTATGGACAGCTTGCAACAGTGAGGCCAGGATGAGGTGTACAGAGAACCTGATGCTAATTTAAAATTTAACCTATTTCATAATACCTTTTTGGGTACACTTGCAAGTAACTTCCCTAAGAAAACAGTGAAACATAACTGTAAGAAACAGTTTTAAAATGCCGTGGCTAACTAAAGGGATACAAATATCTTTTAAACAGAAAAGGGAAATGTATCTTACAGCTAGAAACAGCCAAACATTATAAAAAGTACTACACTGTAATAAGAAGAAGAATTAAATAGTCCACAAGTATATGCATGATGTTTGACATTAGCACCTCTGATAATAAAATTAAAACAATTTGGAATATTCTTAAACAGGGAAACAGGGCAACTAAGAGTACACGAAAACTGTATTTCTATCAGACTTCATGAAAAGTTTTGAAACAAAAACTCAGAAGTAGAAAATATTATTGATAATCACTTTTGAGCGTTTGGAGAAAGTAGGATCCAGCGGTCCATTAGAAAATACAAGGCTGTATATGGAAGAGGAAATACCTAAGCAATTTGATAACATGAAATTCAACCCACCTCTCTTACTGAAACTAGGAAAATAACAATTTCACTCACACATAAAAGCTTGCATGGAACTGGGGGCATTTTCAACAAAGTACTAAAAGCTCGGTCCCAAAAGATAAGTAGGATACTCAGCCAGATATGTAGTAGCTCACTGAAACAGAGCATTTTTCTGGACAGACAGAAATATGCTACTGTTAAACCATTGCATAAAGAGAGGGATAGATCCAATGCCAACAATTATTGCCCAATATCATTTCTGACAGCTTTACCAAAATGTTTGAAAAAGTAATGTATTCACGACTAGCTTCATGTATTTGCAAAAATGGGGTACCAACAAAATGTCAATTTGGTTTTCAGAAAGGTTTTTCAACAGACAACACTACATATGCTTTCACTGATCAAATATTAAGGCTCTGAATAACCAAACATCACCCACTAGGATTTTTTGTGATCTCTCAAAGGCTTTTGACTGTGTAAATCATGATTTTTTTCTGGATAAGTTAAAGTATTGTTGTCTGAGTGGGACAGTGCACGAATGGTTTAATTCATATTTAATTGGAAGAATGCAGAAGGTTGAAATTAACAGTAAAGACAGTCTGCAATAATCAGCAGAATCTTCTAACTGGGGAGGTATCAAGAACGGTGTCTCCCAGGGATCAGTCTTGGGTTCCTTATTGTTCTTAATAAATATTAATTGGTTACCACTCTATATTCATAAAGATGCAAAGCTATTTCTTTTTGTAGATGACAGAAGTACAGTAATCACACCCAACCTAAAAGAATTAGCCAAGGAAATTGTAAATAATATCTTTCAGAAAATTATTAAGTTGTTCTCTGCAAATGGACTCTCATTAAATTTTGAGAAAACACAGTATATACCGTTTTGTACTGTAAATGGCATAGCACCATTGATAAACATATACTTTGGATAGAAGTGTGTTGTTAAGGTAGAATATTCCAAATTACTGGGTATGTGCACAGATGAGAAACTGAATTGGAAAGAGCACACTGATGATCTGCTGAAACGTTTGAGATCAGCCACTTATACTATTAGGGTTATTGCAAATTTTTGTGATAAATACACAACTAAATTGTCCTACTATGCCTATTTTCATCCACTACTTTCATAAGGGTTAGCATTAAAAGTCTGACAGATAGCCAACCAGCACTTAAAAACAAATTAAAAGAATTTCTGAAAGAGAACTCCTTCCACTCAACAGTAGAATTTTTAGATGTGAAGTAGTAATTGTAAGGGAAAAAAGAAGCAAAGAAAAAAATTATATCATATAAAGAAACTTTATATTAAACTAACACACTCCACATCATTATGAAATATGTAATGTAATCTAGGTCAAAAGACACTATGATGGTTTTGATGTATTATGACAGAGACCTATGTATGCTGATGACATGCCATATGGCTGAAATTAAATTCAATCAGCTGGGAAATTGGACAGCCAAACTAATGCCAAAAAATATAAACCAAAACACTAGAATGGTGAAAAAAATCCTTTTTCCACTCCCTTAGGCATATGCGTGCTAAAATAACACATAATTTACAAGGTTCAAACCAGGATGGTTATTTCAATCACTAAATTCCATCTCATCATCATTCGTGAGATTTTAGAGAGGCATCACTATGAGAGGAAAGCATAAGGAGATCGTCGATCAGACAAGGAAAACCACTGCAGCTTTGAGAAATGCACTTTCCAAGCATTGTTGAAACATCAGTAAAACAACATGTGCCTGTAAGTAGGTGCATCATAAACAATATGATGTGGGACTGTGTGTTGTGGCTTTTCTCATAATTAAAAAAAACTGAAAGGTTGAAAGGTGCTTCTGTACTTTTGTTATGTACCTTTAATACCTTCCCCAATAAGGAATATTCAATGGACACTTTATTTTAAGAACTTAGTCATCACAATAAATGCGAAAGATCCTGCAATGATAACAGGTCAGTGCAGCAGGCACTGCAATTCTCAGTGCCATATTGTGTCCAGCAGGGCAGGCATTGCTGCATGGAGAGACCTGGCCACATGGATGTGGGCACTGTTACGGCACACTCAGCAGTGAAAGAACACAAGACAGGCATCCAGAATACCTTTGATCCAAGTCCCATACCTTAGCATTAAAATTCGAGCAACCAGCATTGGAATGCTACATGATCCAGTGGAAAATGTGTGTGAAGAACAAAGATGTGCTGAATGCACAGACTGTAAAAGTTTAATTGAAATACTTAATGAGAAACTTGGCAGAACTTGTGTTACAGGAGGACTGCAAATACTTTTTGTAGAACCAATTTCATGTGGAAAAAGCTACAATGGACAAATGGGCTGCCATATTCAAGCGAGTATTCTGATACACTGAGTTATCAACAGAATCAGCAGCTCCTTTATATACCATGGATGGGCAACCATGCATTTGCAAACAGCAGCACTGCTACCAGAGAAAATTGGATTCCATGACAAACTTTGACCTTATCCCTGTTAATAACATTATCAGGTGATTGAATCACAACGGATTCCTTCAGGGCACATTCCCAGAAACAGGAAACAGGAGCAATCATTTATGCCTTAATATACAATACCTGATGTCCCTCAATAACACAGTGTTCTGCAACTGCAGCTTTCTCTGGCTGGAAAAAACTAGTATGACAACTGCATTCTATACATTGGTCCTGAATACTACAGATGATGATGTGGTCTTCAGTCCTGAGAGTGGTTTGATACAGCTCTCTAAGCTACTCTATCCTGTGCCAACTTCTTCATCTCCCAGTACTTATTGCAACATACATCCTTCTGAATCTGCTTAGTGTAGTCATCTCTTGGTCTCCCTCTATGATTTTTACCCTCTGCGCTGCCCTCCAATACTAAATTGCTGATCCCTTGATGCCTCAGAACATGTCCTACCAACCGATCCCTTCTTCTGGTCAAGTTGTGCCACAAACTTCTCTTCTCCCCAATCCTATTCAATACTTCCTCATTACTTATGTGATCCACTCGTCTAATCTTCAGAATTCTTCTGTAGCACCACATTTTGAAAGCTTCTATTCTCTTCTTTTCCAAACTATTTATCGTCCATGTTTCACTTCCATACATGGCTACACTCCATACAAATACTTTCAGAAACGACTTCCTGACACAAATTTATACTCGATGTTAACAAATTTCTCTTCTTCAGTAACGCTTGCCTTGCCATTGCCAGTCTACATTTTATATCTTCTCTACTTCGACCATCATCAGTTATTTTGCTCCCCAAATAGCAAAACTCCTTTACTACTCCAAGGTCTCATTTTCAAATCTGATTCCCTGAGCATCACCTGACTTAATTAGACTACATTCCATTATCTTCATTTTGCTTTTGTTGCTGTTCATCTTATATCCTCCTTTCAACACTGTCCATTCCGTTCAACTGCTCTTTCAGGTCCTTTGCTGTCTCTGACAGAATTACAATGTCATCAGCGAGCCTAAAAGTTTTTATTTCTTCTCCATGGATTTTAATACCTACTCCAAATTTTTGTTTTGTTTCCTGTACTGCTTGCTCAATATACAGATAGAATAACATTGGGGAGAGGCTACAACCCTGTCTCACTCTCTCACCAACCACTGCTTCCCTTTCATGCCCCTCGACTCTTATAACTGCCACCTGATTTCTGTACAAATTGTAAACAGCCTTTCGCTCCCTGTATTTTACCCCTGCAATCTTTAGAATTTGAAAGAGAGTATTCCAGTCAACATTGTCAATGGCTTTCTCTAAGTCTACAAATGCTAGAAACATAGGTTTGCCTTTCCTTAATCTTTCTTCTAAAGTACGTCTTAAGGTCAGTATTGCCTCACGTGTTCCAATATTTCTACAGAATCCAAACTGATCTTCCCCGAGGTCGGCTTCTATCAGTTTTTCCATTTGTCTGTAATGAATTTGTGTTAGTATTTTGCAGCTGTGACTTATTAAACTAATAGTTCGGTAATTTTCACATCTGTCAACACCTGCTTTCTTTGGGATTGGAATTATTATATTCTTCTTGAAGACTGAGGGTACTTTGTCTGTCTCATACATCTTGCTCACCAGATGGTAGAGTTTTGTCAGGACTGGCTCTCCCAAGACCGTCAGTAGTTCTAATGGAATGTTGTCTACTCCGGGTCCCTTGTTTCGACTCAGATCTTTCAGTGCTCTGTCAAACTCTTCACGCAGTATCGAATCTCCCATTTCATCTTCATCTACATTCTTTTCCATTTCTATAATATTGTACTCAACTACATCGCCCTTGTATAGACGCTCTATATACTCCTTCCACCTTTCTGCCTTCCCTTCTTTGCTTAGAACTGGGTTTCCATCTGAGCTCTTGATATTCATACAAGTGGTTCTTTTTTCTCCCAAGGTCTCTTTAATTTTCTTGTAGGCTGTATCTATCTTACCCTTAGTGAGATAAGCCTCGTCATCCTTACATTTGTCCTCTAGCCATCCCTGCTTAGCCATTTTGCTCTTCCTGTCGATCTCATTTTTGAGACGATTGTATTCCTTTTTGCATGTTTCATTTACTGCGTTTTTATGTTTCCTCCTTTCATCAGTTAAATTCAATGTTTCTTCTGTTACCTGAGGATTTCTACTAGAGCTCGTCTTTTTACCTACTTGATCCTCTGCTGCCTTCACTACTTCATCCCTCAGAGCTACCCATTCTTCTTCTACTGTACTTCTTTCCCCCACTGCTGTCAATTGTCCCCTTATGCTCTCCCTGAAACTCTGCACAACCTCTGGTTTAGTCAGTTTATCCAGGTCCCATCTCCTTAAATTCCCACCTTTTTGCAGTTTCTTCAGTTTTAATCTGCAGTTCATAACCAATAGATTGTGGTCAGAGTCCACATCTGCCCCTGGAAATGTCTTACAATTTAAAACCTGGTTCCTAAATCTCTGTCTTACCATTATATAATCTATCCGGGATTCTTCCATGTATACAACCTTCTTTTATGATTCTTGAACCAAGGGTTAGCAATGATTAAGTTATGCTCTGTGCAAAATTCTAACACAAGGCTTCCTCTTTCATTTCTTACCCCCAATCCATATTCACCTACTATGTTTCCTTCTCTCCCTTTTCCTACACTTGAATTCCAGTCACCCATGACTATTAAATTTTCGTCTCCCTTCACTACCTGAATAATTTCTTTTATCTCATCATACATTTCATCAATTTCTTCATCATCTGCAGAGCTAGTTGGCATATAAACTTGTACTACTGTAGTAGGTGTGGGCTTCGTGTCTATCTTGGCCACAATAATGCGTTCACTATGCTGTTTGTAGTAGTTTACCCACAATCCTGTTTTTTTACTCATTATGAAGCCTACTTCTGCATTACCCCTATTTGATTTTGTATTTATAACCCTGTATTCGCCTGACCAAAAGTCTTGTTCCTCCTGTCATCAAACTTCACTAATTCCCACTATATCCAACTTTAAACTATCCATTTCCCTTTTTAAATTTTCTAACCTACCTGCTCGATTAAGGGATCTGACATTCCATGCTCCGATCCGTAGAACGCCCGTTTTCTTTCTCCTGATAACAATGTCACTTTGAGTAGTCCCCGCCCGGAGATCTGAATGGGGCACTATTTTACCTCCAGAATATTTTACCCAAGAGGACGCCATCATCATTTAACCATACAGTAAAGCTGCATGCCCTTGGGAAAAATTACGGCTGTAGTTTCCCCTTGCTTTCAGCCATTCGCAGTACCAGCACATCAAGGCCGTTTTGGTTATTGTTACAAGGCCAGATCAGTCTATCATCCAGACTGTTGCCCCTGCAACTACTGAAAAGGCTGCTGCCCCTCTTCAGGAACCACACGTTTGTCTCGCCACTCAACAGATACCCCTCCATTGTGGTTGCACCTATGGTACGGCCATCTGTATCGCTGAGGCACGCAAGCCTCCCCACCAGCGGCAAGGTCCATTTTTCAAGGGGTGGGGGGGTTAATTAGCAATCTATATTTTCTTCCAAAGAGAAGTATATGTTAGGACTGCTGGGTGCAAAACAAAGATATTTTCACAGTTACACAGAAAGGTTAGCCACTACATGAATTGTTTATAATATTGTTTTTTTTTATGTTTTGTTCATTTAACTGGAATTTTCCCAACAGCTCTGCCTACATATGCGTTTGACTCATACACCAAACACACCTCCTCACCCCTTTTGTGTCCGCCTCTTTCTCCCTAAGTCTGTCCACCTCAACCTCTCCTGTCTATGCCTCTTAAACTCCTCCTTCCCATCTTTGTCCATTTCTTCTCACCCTCTCTCAGACCATATCTCCCTCCCCCTGCCTTCCCTCCTTCTGACTACATCCTCTTCCCCTCTCTCTTTGCATCTCTGCCTCTTTCTGTTCCTTTCCCACATGCCCACAACCCTGCCATCTACACCTACCAGCTGCTTCAAGCTTCTCCCCCTCCACCCTGCTCTCTGCCCATTTCCCCTTCCCCCTCGATCTATCCAATGTCTCCTATATCTGTACCAACCTGTCTACAACCATGCTCATCAGCATGAGTAGCCCCTGCAATACTTTTCAATAAGGCAGGCCAATACAGCTCCAACAAATGCCTGTCATGCATGGCAGGATACATATCAGAGCTTCAAAATTATTTATTTGCCCCTGATGTAAAGGCCACCCTGCAAAGTAGGTCAATAAAGTAGAACAATACTACTACAACACAACACACCTGTCATGCAGGGCAGTCGACATGTTGCGTCCTGGAAACTGTTTCTTGACCCTGACATGTAGGCTGCCCTGGAAACCAGGTTGATATTGTTCCCATGCAACCATGGTCTAGAGGTAGCATCTTTGATTAGTAGTAAAAATGTCCTTTATCCTGGGTTCGAAACCTTCCATTTACTTAAATTCTGATCAATAATCAGCATTGGTGGCTGAAGACTTCAAATGTAAGAAGTCACCCGCATTCTACCAATGGCCTTATCAAAGACAGTGGAGGAGCAGGCAGGTTCAGGGCGCTCTTGTCCTTAGGGTGGGCAACTGCCCCTAAAGGCAGAAGAATCAGCAATGATCAACGGCATGAGGATGCAGAACACAATGGAAACCACTGCATTAAATACACATTATGTGTAACCACAGGTCATGTGGCCTGCAACTGAAAAAGTGTTATGATGGTTATGATGATCTCTCCATTGGCAAAAGATTCCAGACTGAACACTCATGCGGGCCTCTAGGAGGAGACTGCCAAGAGGGAGGTCACCACGAGATAAAGATTGAATAACCAGTGAAAGGATAATATTCTACGAGTCGAGGCATGGAATGTCAGAAGCTTGAATGTGATACGGAAGCTAGAAAATCTGAAACAGAAAATGCAAAGGCTCAGTCTTAGAGATATAGTAGGGTTCAGTGAAGTGAAATTAAAAGAAGACAAGGATTTCTGGTCAGATGAGTATAGAGTAATATCAACAGCACCAGAAAATGGTACAATGGGAGGAGAATTCGTTCTGAATAGGAAGATAGGACAGAGAGTGTGATACTGTGAGCAGTTCAGTGATAGAGTTGTTCTTATTAGAATCAACGGCAAACCAAAATCAACAACAATAGTTCAGGTACACATGCCGATGTCACAAACTGAATATGAATGGACAGAGAAAGTATATGAGAGTATTGAAAGGAGAAAACAATACATAAATGGAGATAAAAATCTGATAGGAGGGACTGGAATGCAGTTTTAGGGGAAGGAGTAGAAGAAAAGGTTGCAGGAGAATAAGGGCTTGGAACAAGAAACAAAAGAGGCGTGACGTAACGGGTGAGTCGTCATGCCCTCAAAATATTCAAAGTTCGGAGGAAGCAGTTGCAGCACGGGCCGCTTGGAGGGAGCGTGCCACTCAGCAGGCTGACCACGTGGTGTCTGAAGTTCAAGTTCCACTTATAGGTCTCACGGATATAATACAGTCACCTGACAATGGAAGTGAGCCGGTTATTCCAAAATCAGGGTGCGAAAGTGTAACTAGTAGGAATTCAGGCAAGAGGAATGAGCATGTGGGAGATATGATATCTCAGCTAATGAAAATGATCAAGGGATTGGGAAATAATACGAATACAATAGTAAATAATATCAGTACAATTCAAACAGTTACAGATACAATTCAGACTGATATGGGTACAATGAGAACTGAAATAGGTTCCGCTGTGAAAGAGGAAGTTGAAAAAATTATGGGTAACCTTAAAAAAGTAATTGATGATAAATTAAAATGTGTCCAAGTGGATATGGGGAAAATTACAGACAAAGTTGTAATAGTGAAATCTAAAATCGAATCTGTGGAGAAAGATCTAGGGGAAAAAATGGCTACGATACAGACGGAACTTGGGGGCACGGTGAGCACTGTATAAAAGCTCAAGATGCTCATAAAAGCAATATAAATTTAGCAATTAGTGAAATTTAGCAATTAGTGACACTGCAAACTGTATAGGTGAGGGAGAGTAAGAAGAGAGCACAATTAAAGATAAACTAGAGTCCTGTATCACTAGTGAAAATGAATTTAAGAAACAAATGCAACAGATAAAAAGTGAGTTAAATTCGTTAGCCTCCCAACAGACCACACTGGTTATAAATATCCCCTGGCAAATACCAGATCTGTGAAATATTACACAGGAGACTGAGGATATCACGCAGTAAATTTCTTGGCTGTGTGTAGGAACGCTTTTGTTCATGGTATGGCAGACGAAGTGAAAATAAAATACATTAAACGGCATGAAGAGTTTGAAAAGTGTTTTTTGAATAAATTTTGGAGCGAGACAAAACAGACACGGATCCAAAATGAATTCTTAAATGCGCCGAGTTACAGGTATGCTAATGGGATGATGAGGGATTTTTGCAAGTGCGAACTTGGCAAGCTTACGCATGTGGAGAATCCGTTGGGGATTTTAACGGAAATCACTATGTTAAAAAGGTAATTACCCAAAGACTTGCAGTGGGGTCTTGTCCATAGCCCATTTGATTCAATGGACGAATTTGTAGAAAAATCAGAGAGCGCTTTGAAGTTCAAACCTCAGAGCAAACTGGGTGGTAGTTATCGAAATGGGACTCCAAATAAACACCACTAAAACAATACTTGTGAGAGAAGTCAAAGGAATTCTCTGGGAGATAGTAACTGGAATGAGCAGAATGGTTGGAGAACGAACAGGAGTGATAACATCCCTGGACAGGCCCTAAGTAAAGGACGCTGATTTGACGGGGGAAATTCACGCGAAGTCCAATTGCGTAACAACCAGTCGGGGAAACTGATGTTTGCCACACCTCAGGTCTGGGGATGGTGATCTAAACAGGCGGTGAAAAGGACTGGAGATAATGGTAATGGTAGAAATGTTGATAGGTTTAGAGAAAGGCAACAACTGCGTAATATGGATTTGCAGGGAATGATGTAAGTTATGGATGTGTAATGAATGAGTGTGCAGATGGTGATGAATGGAAAGATTCAGTGGTTCAAAAAGAATTTACAGAGGAGATGAATTTTGTGAAATCAAATTATGTGGAGAGTTATGAAGAGGTATTGGCAAATAGTAGCAATTGCAGTAAGGAAGGTGTTGTCGTAGCAGAGTATTTGTGAGTCGACGAAAAGTGTTGATGTTAGTGAAGGCTTTGTTAGTGAAGCTTTGGTCTCGCCAGCTGCAAGTGAGTATGATTGTGTTTTGGCAACAAGCGTCGATGTTACTAAGGGAGGCTTAGTGTTGGTCTCACCAGCAGTTGAAGTTAAAAATGTATCGGAGGAGGTAAATGATTTCTGTTTACAGGAACAGAGTAATGGTTATTTATGTAATGATGGAAAAGCTACTGGTGCTGATACTTCGGAGGATGGAATTTACGCATGTCTTGTCACAAATGAAGGTAAAACCAAACTTGTTGATCAATATGTGAATCTAAAATGTTTGTCATAGTGTGAAAGTGAGAATGTATGTAAAATAGGATCGGGGCTCAATCTGGGTGAAAGGTGTAGAAATAGCAGTGTGTGCTGATTTTTGTCTGATCACAGCGGAATGTAGCAGGGCTGGAAGTCCCAAAATTGTATGACAAGGTAGCAGCAATTTGTGTAATGTAGCGGCGGAGGGTAAAGTTGTGTGTGAACCATGTAAAGTTAATTTGTCAGCTGAGGAAAGTAAGGGTTTTGATATCAATTTTTGTAGTGATTTAAATGGTGCATCAGTAGATAAGGTTGCCGAGATGAATATTTATGGTGATGATGGCTTGGGCATCGATGTATTATTTCAGGAAGATAAAGTGTTTAGCAGTGAATTGATGTGTAATTTTGTTAAAGCTGCAAGTGCCGATGTTCTGGAGGGGAAAACAGTAAAGCTGTGCATGCTGTGGGAAGTGAATCGGCAAAATGTGTGGAACAATTAACAGAAAATTTAGAGAGGGCAGAAGTAAATCGTGTGGATGGATATAGTTTGTGTAATGAAGTTCATACGAATAGGTATATGAAGGAGGAGTGTGATTTTAGAAGATTAAAATTGCTAGAGGCTTAGAAAAGGGAAGGAATGATTTTGGGGTGAAAGAAATATTTAATGAATTATTTTGGGATGAACCTGAGATTGAGGGATGAATTGTACAGGGTATGTGTACGCTGGAATTGGAAGAGAAGGGACGAGATGCAGAAAATTATTTATTAAGGGAGAAATATTTGGAACAAAAGGAAATGGTAAATGTACAGCCAATTATTGAAATTAAAGTTGACAAAGAAGTGGCAGATGCACTTCTAGATTGAGGTAGTAATGCATCAGCAGTGTCGGAAAGTTTTATGAACATGATCAAAAATAGGAAACTAATAATCTTCCCAGTCACTGGCATTCAGGTTAAAATGGAAGTTGGTGGTATGAGGAAGCCAACAAGACAACAAATACTTTTAGAATTTAAATGTGGAGAAAATAAATTCGAGATAGAATGTTTTGTAGTGAGTGTTCTAGCAAAGGAGGTAATTTTAGGGACTGACTTCCTGTGCAAATATAATACATAGCTGAATTGTGCAGGGAAATGCCTAGAATTTGAATTTCAGAATGAGGAAAGGCAAGTAAAATTTAAAAGACTTAACAGGTGAAAATCAGATTGCTCATACCATAGCTACTGAGGGTTGGAGTGAGGAAGTCGATACGCATAACAGATTTAAGGAAGTGATTGATGCAGTCAAGAGTGTATAGAGAAAGGGGTGAAATGAAAAGCTGTTCTAATCTATAATTAGTGGTAGTTATTTTGGAGGGATAATTTATATGTTTATAAGAGGATTCCTTCGTAATTTGTTAGTTTATTGTGGCACTGTATGTGTGGAAAAGGGGGGAGTTTAGGCACTGACGGTGTGTGGTGGTCAGTGACCTCATGAATTTTATTGAAATATGTATTAATTTATGCTTTGTATATGAGAGTGTCACAGAGTTTAGTGGTCAATTTGAAGGGTATTGAAATTATCATTGTATATGCATGGAATTTTTGGTGTGTGGAAGTAGAAACGACTGATTAAAGTCTATCAACAGAATTTATGGGAATTTGAGCTTACTGTGATTCAGTCGTTTGCCTTGTGACTTTGTTCCTAAGATATCATTTTCCGCTGGAAGGAATCATTAGCGAGGATCCTGGTTGGTATTGGGAAATGGTTTGTTGATGGGTTTCTACGTTTGGTTTCATTGTAGACAGATTTGTACCACAGTGGAGTTCAGAATTCATAGGCAGACCCGATTTCTGCGGGACGCTTGGTCAAAAGAATGATGTGAGCTGATCAATACCATGTGCGAAAATCCACGTGAGCATGTGTAGAGCAACAGAAAAAATTAGTGCAAGGAGGCGCCTTAGTGCTGAGTGACTGGCACAAGAAGTGCTTACAAAATCACACATAACTGAAAGTGCAGTAAAAATTTTTATACCTTTGGCCTGGTGTTGTAATCATTTAACTCTGGTCTTTGAAATTTGTTTAATATGTACTTGTATGAACAGAAGTACTGAAGTATGCTACTTCTGAAAGTTCTGGCAAGCCAGAATGTTAATAAGTGTAGGTGTGTGAGGTAACGGGTGATTCGTTCCCTGAAATATTGGAAGTTCAGAAGCAGCAGTGGCCACACGGGCTGCTTGGGGGCCACACAGGCCGACCACGTGGTGCCAGATGCTGGCCGAAGCAAGAGGGGCCCAGTGGCCGTGTGCCTGGGGATTCCATGTAGACACTGTGATGAGGATGGTGCTTTGTGTCGACGAAGGAGATTTCTATGCTGGGAGTGCCAAAGATGGCAGACTTGTGAAACCTTAATGGCAGATATTTCACAGTTCATATAGAAATTAATAGTAGACAGAGGAATCTGGATACCTCAAAAAGAAACGTGTACATTACCATTATTTGCACGGTGATTCCAATGGTGTGATCAGATTTTCAATATCTTTATTAGTTTAAAGTTTAGTATCTGACTAAATTATACAAGTAACACCCAGCAATGAATTTCCAAAATCTAAACGGTTCATCCGATTTTGTTGAATGACGTGTCTTTAGAAAGCCATTAGTGTAAATCTAAATTGGTATGAATTACAGCCATGTAACTTGAATATTACACGAGTTATTGGAGGTCAAAATGGCAGATTACTATCAATTGCGTCAGGCCATAAGTACTCCACAGTTACACGAAAAAAATGGTATCAGCATGGTTGTAAATATATTTATTCGCGTATGTCTTTGTTTATATCTGATATATACAATTCATGAAGAAATTGGTTAAATATTTACTGTGTGTGAGAAAGCACAGAAATATTAGGCTACTGGCCTATCTTTTGCTTCTTTTCTTTTGATATATGTTTATTTAATTGTTTATGTATTTGATAATGTGTTAGAGCTTGTTTATGGTGCAGCCATAGGAATATTTATTTAATTTCAAGTTATTTAAATGTAACTCCAATATTTTGTATGTTTCATTAGGTTTGTGAGTGGGCGTTGGCTTGAAGAGAGGGCAGGCACGCTCTAGCCAATCACAGTGATCGTCTCCGGGGAGGACACAAGGTAGTTATGAGCAGTGAGGCAGTTCTGGAGAATATCACACAGGATGGGAGGTGCTGGACGCGACGGCGCGGCAGATGCACGGTCATGAGAGAGACTTTGAGTGTGGAGCGGTTTGTGTGTGGTCGCGAGACATAGATATACTTCGGCGTGTGGACTTGTGAGACTTCCAAGGTTTCTACAGTGAAGACGTAGTGTGTGTTTAGAGGTGAATATCTTGCAAGCTATTTTGTTGTTCATACCTAATTACGTGCAGTAAGAATCCATTGTTTCCCTGTTATTCAACTTATATTTTATCTAATTGCTGGACCATCAACACCAATAAGTGTTCTGCAGAAATAAGCGGCATTCTCAAAAGTACTTCTACTATTGTAGTCATCATTCAAAGTCGTTAAGATACTACCTGCATATTTGATTTAATTGCAATATTTCATTTATAAATTTATATGTTACATCCATAATTCGCAATTTCCAAGTGATAGGAATCTTCAACCATTTGATTTATGTGTATATTCATATTGTATAGTGTAGACTCAGCAGTATTTGGCCTGCAATGCAGCAACTACGTATCCGAAACTTTCAATGTTACAATTCTGAGTCAGAGGATACGTAGTTGAGAGTCATCACATCTTTCATTCTTATATTCTGAAAGCCCACAGAGGAGAGAAACTAATCGAGTTCTGTATTACATTTCAGCTGGTAATAGAAATTACTCTGTTCCAAGAAGCACAACAGGAGGTGATATACTTGGAACAGGCAAGGTGATATGGGAAGATTTTAGTCAGATTACATCATGATCAGACAGATTCCAAAATCAGATACTGGAGTGTAAGGCACTCCCAGCAGCAGATATAGACTCAGATCACAATTTAATGTGATGTGGAGTTTTGGTAAAAGTTTATGAGACTAGTCAGGAAGAATCAATACACAAAGAAGTGGGATAAGAAAGTATTAAATAATGACTATATAAACTTGAAGTTCTCTACTGCTATAGATACAACAATTAGGAATAGCTCAGTAGGCAGTACAGTTGAAGAGGAATGGACATCTCCAAAAAGGGAAATCACAAAAGTTGGAAAGAATAGCATAGGTACAAAGAAGGTAACTGCGAAGAAACCATGGGTAACAGAAGAAATACTTCAACTGATCTATGAAAGAAGGAAGTACAAAAATGTTCAGGGAAATTCAGGAATACGGAAATATAAGTCACTGAGGAATGAAATAAACAGGAAGTGCAGGGAAGCTAAGATGAAATGGCTGCATGAAAAATGAGAAGACATCAGAAAAGAAAGAGATTGTTGGAAGACTGATTCATCATACAGGAAAGGCAAAATAACCTTCAGTGAAATTAAAAACAACATTAAGAGTGCAACAGGAATTTCACTGTTAAATGCAGAGGAGTGAGCAGACAGGTGAAAAGAATACATTGAAATGATAATTAAAACAAGACCCTATGCTGTCGATAAATCTTGATCTGTGATTATTACGGTAGTATCATCCGCATAGCAGATAACTTACTCAGATAACATAAGATGGCAAATCATTAATTGCAACAATCAAGAAGAAAGGACCATGGACAGTGCGCTGAGGTACACCAGATGTGCATTGTTCATAGAAGAGTGTTTGTTTTGACTTGACACAAATTGTCTCCTGTTATGTAGATAACAGTTGATTATTTTTAACTCTGTATTATTTATACCATAATACTTTAGTTTGGCTAGTAGGATGTCTTACTCAGATCACAATGCTACTAATGTCTGATTAACTATTTCAAGCACTGCAGAGGTGGTATTTTTCCCTTGTTGAAAACTGAGCTCCCACCATACCCCACGCATGCTTAACTGGGGACAAGCCTGGAGATCATGCTGGCCAGGGAAGTCAATGCACATGTTGTAGAGCACTTCCAGTTTCATGTGCAGTATGTGGGTCAGCATTATCCTTTTGGAACAGCACATCACCTTCCTGTTGCAACAATGGCAAAAGAACAGGTCTAACAACATTTTGCATGTACCAAGTGCTGGTTAGCATTCCCTCCAGACACATCAAAGGTTAATAACAGTTAACAGACCACAGGGCTGTGGCGTGGTCACTGTGTCTTGGGCGAATGTCCTCTACAAGATAGCACTCACCGGGTCTACATCGTACATGCAAATGACCATCATTTGCATGTGGGCAGAATCTGCTTTCATCACTGAAGACCATTGCGGGCCATTCCATTTTCCAAGCGATCCTCTGACAGTACAGTTGAGCCGTGCACATCGATACATCTAAATCTACATTTATACTCTGCAAGCCACCCAATGGTGTGTGATGGAGGGCACTTTACGTGCCACTGTCATTACCTCCCTTTCCTGTTCCAGTCGCGTATAGTTCGCGGGAAAACGACTGCCGGAAAGCCTCCGTGCATGCTCGAATCTCTCTAATTTTACATTTGTGATCTCCTCGGGAGGTATAAGTACGGGGAAGCAATATATTCGATACCTCATCCAGAAATGCACCCTCTCGAAACCTGGACAGCAAGCTACACCACAATGCAGAGCACCTCTCTTGCAGAATCTGCCACTTGAGTTTGCTAAACATCTCCGTAATGTTATCACACTTACCAAATATCCCCGTGACGAAACACGTCACTCTTCTTTGGATCTTATCTATGTCCTCTGTCAAACCAACCTGGCATGGATCCCACACTGATGAGCAATACTGAAGTATAGGCCAAACGAGTGTTTTGTAAACCACCTCCTTTGTTGATGAACTACATTTTCTAAGGACTCTCCCAATGAATCTCAACCTGGCATCCGCCTTACCAACAATTAATTCTATATGATCATTCCACTTCAAATCATTCTGCACGCATACTCCCAGATATTTTACAGAAGTATCTGCTACCAGTGTTTGTTCCGCTATCATATAATCATGCAATAAAGGATCCTCCTTTCTATGTATTCACAATACATTACATTTGTCTACGTTAAGGGTCACTCCCTGCACCAAGTGCTTATCTGCTGAAGATCTTCCTGCATTTCGCTGCAATTTTCTAATCCTGCAACTTCTCTGTACACCACAGCATCATCCGCGAAAAGCCACATGGAACTTCCGACACTATCTACTAGGTCATTTATATGTACTGAGAAAAGCAATGGTCCCATAACACTCCCCTATGGCACGCCAGAGGTTACTTTAACATCTGTAGACGTCTCTCCACTGAAGGCATGAGTGAAGGACAGGCTAAAGTTGCACATGGCTGTAGTCCCACTGCTAATAACCGATACATAACAGTTTGTATTGACACGTCTGGGCTTACAAGCTGTCTTTCCTGTGCTCTCTTTTCTGTGCTGTGATAGCTGTACAATCTGCCACTGCAATCCTGGCAGCTTTCCATTTTGTGTGGATGTCCAGAACCTCCTCTGTGGGTGTGAGAAAGTTCATGTGACTACCAATATGAGCATCGCTGCACTACGGACACAACATGTCCAACATCTGTGGCAATTCTCTGAAAGGATCATCCTGTCAGTCCACAATCTGACCCATTTCAAACTCTCAGTTAGCTGTAGGGAGCACTAGTGACTCTCCTTAGCATGATTGCCTGCTTGCTTCATACATTTGCACCACACTGAGCCTTCTGGCTCTGAGCATTCCCTATTAAAGGGTAGACACAGAAGGCACTCAGGTATCTCTGCAACTATGCTATCTATTGTGGATAAAACCATGTTGAAATCATTATCAGTACACCTGCTACTACCAGGTGGCATATGCCACCACTGAATCAAAATCAATGTCATCTTCCAAGGTGTACTAATTTTTTTTCTGTAAATATATATGTAAGAAATTTTTGGAATAACAATTATAAAGATGACATTTGAACAATGAAGTACATAGCTGGCAACAGAAAATAAAGATAGCCTGTTGACTAGCAATCACTGTTTCGGTTTGTGCAGGATGTAATATGTAATGTTATGTTAGTATTTCAACAATGTTTAATTCAAAAGAAATAATATTCAATTAGAACTGTTCAAGCATGAAGAGTTTATACAGTTGGAATATTTCGTAATCTTTACAGAACTGTACGTGAAGTGGTGGGCAGGCATGCAGTAATTCTTTTGACTAAAGAGACCAGTCACATAATACAGCTAATGGGAAAGCAGGCACAGCACATATCCTGGTCTTTTGGTTGTTGTTCTCAGTCAGGTAAAATGTTAAGAACTTGAGCAGCCTGTGGGCTTAGTGTGTGTTAAATTACTAGCATGGGGTGCAGCTAGGTTGGACATATTCATTTCAGTGCATCGTTTTGCAACTTGATCACATGTATTCATTATGAATTAATACAGAATTTGCATAATGAATGTTGTTGGTCATGAACTGGTATTCAGAAAGACTTACGTGAACTACCGAATGTGGGAATTTGTTCAGGTTAATGTTATGGTGCACTGCACAATGGAAATGGCACATGTTAAACTTTGCCTGTGTATGTTCTCCTTGCTGTAACTGCAATGCTATTATATATAATGTTTAAAAAATTTATTCACCAAGTGGCAGCAGGAGAACACACATATAAAAGGCATTGAAGTTTCCAAGCTTTTGGAGCCAGTGGCTACTCCTCCTGTCAGAATGGTTGCAGGGGAATAAAGAGGGGTGAAAGAAAGAGACTGATGAGGTTTAGTGAAAGGGTTAGAGTTTGGAAAAGTCACCCAGGATCCCAGGTCAGGTAAGACTAACTAGATGGGATGAGAAGGAAAGACTGATTTCTGGGGACTGCACTGGATCAGTTTTGAAAACCTGAGAACTTAAAACTATGCAGATGGGAACTGGTGCTACATGTCCTTGGTTTTCACCACCCACCTGGCCTTAATTTACCTTAATTTCTTTGGTCTCAGCATTTCTTCGCACTAACTACTCCTTTCTTCATTCCCTTTTGTTTTCTACGTCTTTCAGTTTCTGAGCTGCATATTTTTCATTACCCTCCCTCCCTCCTACCTCCACCAAAAACAATGCACTTAGCTTTTTGCTCTTATTAACTCGTGCACGATGTTTTGGCAGTAATCTCTTTCTTGCATATTACCCTATTTTCCATCTTTCAGCTCTCAGGTTTTCAAATTTCATCCAGTGCAGTCCCCAGTCAGTCAGTTTTTTGCTTCTCATCCTGTCTGGTAAATCTCCAATGACCTGGGTTCTGGGTAACTTATCCAAACTCCGTCCCTTTTCCTAAACTTCATTAGTCCTTTTTCTTCATCCCTCTTCCTTCTCCTTCAACCCTTCTGCTAGAAGGAGCGACTGGCTCTGAAAGCTTGCAAATTAAATACATTTTATAAGTGTGTTCTCCTGTCACCGCTTGGTGAGTAGGTTTTTTTATCTATCCATTTACATTATATTTTCTAAAATTGATTATTTTCATTGATTTCTATATAATATTTGTTTCACAGCACTGTAAGGCCATCATTCAACATGTCTTGTTTCTTGAGCTAAATAAAACTGTAAAAGAATTTTATACCATTGTCAGGGTACATCCTTGTTCTAACAAACTATTCACATATCATCTTATTTAACATTTTTCACAAACATCTGTAGGGCAACAAGATGTCTTAAGAGCCTTAAGTGTTACAAGTTCTGTTAATAATAGCAAAGATGCTTCTACCTTAATCAAAGTAGATATACACTCCTGGAAATGGAAAAAAGAACACATTGACACCGGTGTGTCAGACCCACCATACTTGCTCCGGACACTGCGAGAGGGCTGTACAAGCAATGATCACACGCACGGCACAGCGGACACACCAGGAACCGCGGTGTTGGCTGTCGAATGGCACTAGCTGCGCAGCATTTGTGCACCGCCGCCGTCAGTGTCAGCCAGTTTGCCGTGGCATACGGAGCTCCATCGCAGTCTTTAACACTGGTAGCATGCCGCGACAGCGTGGACGTGAACCGTATGTGCAGTTGACGGATTTTGAGCGAGGGCGTATAGTAGCCATGCGGGAGGCCGGGTGGACGTACTGCCGAATTGCTCAACACGTGGGGCATGAGGTCTCCACAGTACATTGATGTTGTCGCCAGTGGTCGGCGGAAGGTGCACGTGCCCGTCGACCTGGGACCGGACCGCAGCGATGCACGGATGCACGCCAAGACCGTAGGATCCTACGCAGTGCCGTAGGGGACCGCACCGCCACTTCCCAGCAAATTAGGGACACTGTTGCTCCTGGGGTATCGGCGAGGACCATTCGCAACCATCTCCATGAAGCTGGGCTACGGTCCCGCACACCGTTAAGCCGTCTTCCGCTCACGCCCCAACATCGTGCAGCCCGCCTCCAGTGGTGTCGCGACAGGCGTGAATGGAGGGACGAATGGAGACGTGTCGTCTTCAGCGATGAGTGTCGCTTCTGCCTTGGTGCCAATGATGGTCGTATGCGTGTTTGGCGCCGTGCAGGTGAGCGCCACAATCAGGACTGCATACGACCGAGGCACACAGGGCCAACACCCAGGGCATCATGGTGTGGGGAGCGATCTCCTACACTGGCTGTACACCTCTGGTGATCTTCGAGGGGACACTGAATAGTGCACGGTACATCCAAACCGTCATCGAACCCATCGTTCTACCATTCCTAGACCGGCAAGGGAACTTGCTGTTCCAACAGGACAATGCATGTCCGCATGTATCCGGTGCCACCCAACGTGCTCTAGAAGGTGTTAGTCAACTACCCTGGCCAGCAAGATCTCCAGATCTGTCCCCCATTGAGCATGTTTGGGACTGGATGAAGCGTTGTCTCACGCGGTCTGCACGTCCAGCACGAACGCTGGTCCAACTGAGGCGCCAGGTGGAAATGGCATGGCAAGCCGTTCCACAGGACTACATCCAGCATCTCTACGATCGTCTCCATGGGAGAATAGCAGCCTGCATTGCTGCGAAAGGTGGATACACACTGTACTAGTGCCGACATTGTGCATGCTCTGTTGCCTGTGTCTATGTGCCTGTGGTTCTGTCAGTGTGATCATGTGATGTATCTGACCCCAGGAATGTGTCAATAAAGTTTCCCCTTCCTGGGACAATGAATTCACGGTGTTCTTATTTCAATTTCCAGGAGTGTAGTGTCTGTCTATGAACACAGAAAAGAGTCAGGAATTAATTATTGCCTACAATAGCAGAACCACCTTAGGGAATGTTCCCACAATGTTTCTTGGCACTGTTCTGCACAGTAATTTTGGTATGATACGCACAAGTAAATTATTTAGTGTCAAAAATTTCTAAGGCAATCTTTATGTTCACAAAGTTACAAACAATAGTAGATGAGAACATTTTGCTTGCTATCTATTATGCTTATATTAATTCTCATTTGAGATATAGGATGTATTGTGGGGAAGTAACTGTTATTCGAAATGAAACAATCCATAGTTCAGGATAGAATAATGACAATATTATGTAAAGAGATTGCTATACACCATATAGAGAAGGTGCTGAGTTGCAAACAGGCACAATGAAAAGACTTCAGACAAATAATTCGTCCTTCAGAAATAGGAAACACACACACACACACACACACACACACACACACACACACACACACACACACACACCTTGAAGAAACGCAACTCACACACGACTGCCGTCTCAGGCAACTGAAACCACACTGTGAGCAGCAGCACCGGTGCGTAATGGGAGTGGCAACTGGGTGGGAGGTAAGGAGGAGGCTGGTGCTGGGAGGGGAAGAATAGTATTATAGAGGAGGCAGACAATGAAGTGCTGCAGGTTAGACTGTGGGCAGGGGAGAGGTGGGGGGAGGGGGAATAGTGGAAAACGAGATAAATAAAAAAGACTTGCTGTGGTGATGGAATGACAGCTGTGTACTGCTGTAATGGGAACAGGGAAGGGGCTGAATAGGTGAGGGCAGTAACTAATGAAGGCTGAGGCCAGGAGGGTTACGGGAATGTAGGATGTATTGCAGCTTGCTGGTTGTCATGACCACATAGAATGCAGCACATTGGTTGCAGCTTAGCTTGTAGATCACACAACTGGTTTCACAGGTAGCCCTGCCATTGGTTAGGTGATGTTTGTGAACAGACTGGAGTAGGTGGTGGCTGGAGGATGTACAGGTCAGGTCTTGCATCTAGGTCAATTATCCTTCCCACCCCTCCCACAGTGGTATTCCGCTGTCCACCGAACCTACACAATATATTCATCCATCCTTACACAACCCCTGCTGCCAACCCCTTACTTCATGTCTCATACCTGTGTAATAGACCTGGAAGCAAGACCTGTCCCATACATCCTCCTACCACCAGCTACTCCAGCCTGGTCACAGATATAACCTATCCCATCAAAGGCAGGGCTACTTGTGAAACCAGTCATGTGATCTACAAGGTAAACTGAAACCACTGTGTTGCATTCTAGATGGACAAGCTGTCTGTCCGCATGAATGGCCACCAACAAACTGTGGCCAAGAAACAAGTGGACCACCCTGTTGTTGAGCACACTGCCAAACATGACATCCTTCATTTCAATGACTGCTTCACAGCCTGTACCATATGGATCCTTCCCACCAACACCAATATTTCTGAATTGCGCAAATGGGAACTTTCCCTGCAATACATCCTTCATTCCCATAACCCTCTTAGCCTCAACCTTTGTTAGGCAGTGTCCTCAACCTCGAGCCCCTTCCCTGTTCCAATTCCAGCACTACACAGCCGCAATTCCACCCTCACACCCAGTCTTTTTACTTCTTTTCTGCTACTTCCCCCGCCCCTCCCCACCTCTCCCCAGCCCACTGTCTAGCTTTGTCTCACCCAGTCGCCACTCCCATCATGTAATCGTGTTGCTGCCCACAGTGTGGTTTCAGTTTCCTGAGACTGCAGTCGTGTGTGTGTGTGTGTGTGTGTGTGTGTGTGTGTGTGTGTGTGTGTGTGGTCTGTTGTTGACAATGGCCTTACTGGCTGAAAGCTTTATTTGTGATAGTCTTTTTGTTGTGTCTATCTGCAACTAAGCATCCTTGCTATATAGTGAGCAGCAACTTTCCTTCTTATAATATTCCCTCTAAATTCTGATGCCCACAGCTATAATGCACAACACTGTTAAAATACTTCTGTTTTTGCAATAAATCTCTAACTAGCAGCAAACTCTCACTAGGTAGGTTATTTAAAAAGCTTCCAAAGTTAGATAAAGTGTCTGGAGCACATGGAGTTTAGGAAATTTTTAAGGAATTTGTTAACTGAAAATTGTTTTTATACACTGGGAGACTTCTATAAGCACAGTTTTTATTGTAGTTTAATTATATATCTATTTATTGTTTACTTTGTGTGTATTTTTATTGACATTGCTAATGCAAGCATTAACTTGTGTAAATGGTAGTTTCTATCCTTTTCTTTTCTTTTGTACAGTAAAATCAGTTCAATTCAGATTCAACATACTGCTGACTTTCCTAAAACTAATATCAGTTAATCAAATTATTTAAACTTAAATACAAGTTTTGCTGTTTATTTACAATACATTTAAGCTAAAAGATACATGAAACTGTGTCATACAACAAGAGTGTTGTGGACTTGGTCCATTTGCCACGCTGTCTTGGGTTTGGAATGGAGTTCTGTACTCCCATGGAAATATATTCAACATACTTCTGTCCAATACAAAGCAAGAAATTGGGAATCCCTGTCTGTTCAAAATAAAATTCAAAATATACCTCATTAGTCACTCTTTCCACAAATTATCTGAGTATCTAAATTCAGGGATTGGAAAGATCTGTTATAAGTGGGACAAGTAGTAATGTACTGTAAATAAGATTCACTATTTAAATAATTAAGAAAATATTTCCTTGAATAATGCCATTCCAATCTGGTAAATATTTAACTGTTGTACAGTAAAACTGCGGAGGTAGATTGTTTTCCAGAGTAGCAGCATTCTTTTTGATTTATAAAGATAAAATCTGTAGCACAAAACTGTGAGCAAACTATTGGCTTCACTACAGATAGAGTGCAGCCTTCCTCCCCCGCGGTGTTAGGAGGGGGAGGGGTGAGATGTCTTTCACCTTTCACCCGGCTAGGAATCGAACTCGGGACCCCATGATCATCTGATATCGAACCCAGGACCCCCAGGACCCCCAGGACCAGATTCTAGTGCACTAGCTGCAAGACCACCTTGGCCACTTCTTCCTAATTTACTTGACCAAATTTAGATAGGATGCACTGATCAACCAGAACGTTATGACTACCTATCAGCTAGCTGGTATGCCAACTTTCGGCAAAGATAATAGCAGCAACGCATAGTGACATGGAAACAATGAGCCCATGGCAGTTTGCTGGACGAAGTTGGCATCACATCTGCACCCACAAGTCACCTAATTCCTGTAAATCCTGGGGAGGGGGCAATGAGCTCTGATGCTATGTTCGACCACATCCCAGATATGTTGAATCAGATTCAGATCTGGAAGTTAGGAGGCCAGTAGATCATTTGGAACAGTCCAATGTGTTCCTCGAAATACTCTGTCACATTCCTGGCCTTGAGGTATGGAGCATTATCTTTTTGAAAACTGCCACTGTTGTCGGGAAACATGATCATCACGAAAGGCTGTACATGGTCTGCAACTAGTGTACAATACTCCTTGCCCATCATGGTGCTGTGCATGAGCTCCACTGGACCAATGGATGCCCACATTAATTTTCTCCAGAGGATAATGGAGCCATGGCCAACTAGTCTCAGTCCCGCTGTTACAGGTGTCAAGGATTCATGCACTCTATTGGCATGAAGAAGACCACGCAACAATCTGCCACTGTGCTAACATCCAATGTAAATGGTCATGTGCCCATTTCAGTCACAGTTGTTGATGTTGTGGTGTTAACATTGGCACACACATGGGTCATCAGCTGTGGGGGTCCATCATTAGTACTGTTCAGCACACAATGTGTTCGCGAACACTTGTACTCGGCCTAGCATTTAAGTCTGATGTTAGTTCCTCCACAGTCTGCTGCCTGTCCTGTTTTACCAGCCTGCCCAGCTTCTGACGTATGACATCTGTAATGAAGGCTGGTTTCCCAACCTCATGATGTCTGTATGTGGTTTCACCATGATGTTGGAGACATTAACCACACCACTCCTCGAACACTTGACAAATCAAGCTGTTTCCAGAATGCTCATGCCAAGCCTCCGGGCCATCACAATCCACCCTTGGTGAAACTCAGATAGGTCGCACGCTTTCCCCGTTCTGCACATGGATAGCACACCCACTAACAGGCCAATGCTGCTATCGCCTGGACAGGTTTATATCGATAGTAGGTCAGTGGTCATAATGTTTCGGCTGATCAGTATAAGCGTGAACAGCACTATGTAGTATAATGATAGTTTACTGTCAATACAATACACAGATCAGTACCTCTTCATTAATTATCCAATCTACCAATCCAATGTTCAATATTCGTCTGCATTATCTCATTTCAAAAACTTCTAGTCAATTTTTGTCTGAACTGTTTATGGTTCACGTTTCACTTCCTTCACTTTCATAAAGGACTACACTTCAAACCCTTTCTAAAAAGATTTCCTAACACTAAATTTATATTAGGTGGAAGGGTACCCATGCCCGGGTGCTGCCAACCCCCCCCCCCCCCCCCCCGCTCCTCCCCCCACTATCCTGCTCTCAGAGAAAGGAAACATATAGTTTAATCAGGTGTTTTTCTTTTAAGAAAATGATTTAAAAGTCGGTATTATGCAGGCTTTTAACAGAGCCAGAACTGGAGCTTTCTTATGGCTACTTAAGTCACCATCATCTTCCCAAATATTAAAATACTCCCTACCCTCAGGTCTAGACCCCACAGCCCCACCCACAAAACTACTGTATGGGCACCTTGATTAGTAGATGTTAACATATTTCTCTTTTTAAGAAAAGTTTTTCTTAATATTGAAAGTCTACATTTTATATTATCTTTATCTCTACAACAGTTGGATATTCTGTTGTCCTAATAGCAGAACTCTTATACCATACTACTTTTGGTGTCTCATTTAGTAATCTAATTCCCTCAGCATCACCTGCTTTAATAGCTACTTTGCGTTATCCCTGTTTCACTTCTGTTGATGTTCATATTATAATTTCTTTTTAAAGCTCAACTGGTCTTCCAAACTCTTAGCTATTTCTAACAGTAATAGTGTGACATCAGAAATAAAGTAAATTTTCTAATTATTTATTTGTATTTCCTGCGACCAGTTGCTTTTATTTATTTTATTTTTAACTTACGATATTGCACTGTGTTTCAAGCAAGTTTTGTTCATCTTTGCGTATATGCGTACAGAAAATTGTTACATAACAATAAAATGTCTTTCTAAATTAACACAGATCTGTTTTTATTTCTTCTCCCTGAACTTTAGTTTCCCAAATTTCTCCTTGTTTGCATTTGCCGCTAGCTTCCTTCTCCACTACTCTCCACTACTGCTTCCCTTTCATATCCTTCAGCTCTCATAACTACAGTGTGATCTCTGTAGAAGGTGTAAATAAATTTTCACTTCCTGTTCTACCCCTGCTACCTTCTGAATTTCGAAGAATATATTAAAGTAAACATTGTAAACACTTTTACCTAATTTACAAATGCTATAAAGCTACAATGAAGTGCCAAAACAAAAAAAAAACAAAAAAAAAAAAACAGTACAAGTATGTGTATTCAAATACAGATACATGTAAACACGCACAAAATAGCACTGTGGTTGGCATCGCCTATATAAGACAACAAGTGCCTGGTGCAGTTGTTAGATTGGTTACTACTGCTACAATGGCAGGTTATCAAGATTTATGCGAGTCTGAAGGTGATGGTATAGTCAGTGCATGAGCGATGGGACAAAGCAATGAAGTGTACAGTGAACATAAGGAACTCTGTAAAACATAAATTTTTCAACATCGCTGTGGCCAAAAAAAAGATCCTGCAAGAACAGGACCAACGATGACGGAAGAGAATTGTTCAATGTGACAGAGGTGCAACCCTTTCACAAACTGCTGCAGATTTCAATGCTGGCCCATTAACAAGTGTCAGCATGCGAACCATTCAACGAAACATGATCAATATGGGCTTTCGGAGCCAAAGGCCTACTTGTGTAGCATCGATAACTGCAAGACACAAAGCTTTACGCCTCGCCTGGGCCTACCAACACTGACATTGGACAGTTGGTGACTGGAAAGTTATTGCCTGGTTGGACCAGTCTCATTTCAAATTGCATCGAGCAGATGGACCTGTACGGCTGTGGAGACAACCTCATGAACTATGGACCCTGTATGTTAGCAGGGGACTGTTCAAGCTGCTAGAAGCTCTGTGATGGTGATGGTGGTGGTGGTGGTGGGGGAGGGGGGGTATGTGCAGTTGGAGTGATATGGGCCCTTTGACATGTCTCGATATGACTCTGACAGGTGACATGTATGTAAGCATCCTGTCTTATCACCTGCATCCATTCATGTCCATTGGAAATTCCTAAGGACTTGGGCAATTCCAACATGACAATGCAACATCCCACACATCCAGAATTACTACAGAGTGGCTCCAGTAATACTCTTCTGAGTTTGAACACTTCTGCTGGCCACCAGACTCCCCTGACATGAACATTATTGAGCATATTTGGCATGCCTTGCAATATGCTGTTCAGAAGAGACCTTTATCCCCTCGTACTTCTATGGATTTATAGATAGCACTGCTGGTGTCAGTTCTCTCCAGCACTACTTCAGACATTATTCAAGTCCATACCATATCATGTTGCACCACTTCTGCATTCTCATGGGGGGCCCTAAGCGATACTAGGCAGGTGTGCCAGTTTCTTTGGCTTTTCAGTGTACATTTGCCTTTTTTCATTCTATAGTCTATAATATGTTGTAGAGTCAATATAGCCTCACTTGCTTCTCTGTTTGTCCAGAACCCAATGTGGGTTTCTACCAGCCTTCCAATTATTCTATTGCTTATTCACTGAAGTATTTTTCAACCATGACTTATTAAACTGATGGTTTGGTAATACACCTGGAGGCATCTGCTTTCTTTCATATTAACATTTTACAGTTTTGTGTGTATGATGCTGAGTCCTTAGTCACTGAAGCTAACTGTGACTTTTCTTTGATGTCAGGTCTGTCTTTGTAACCAAACAGGACATTTTTAAATTTTAGTGATATGGAATATGGTTCATTACTTTCTGAAGCTTCCTCACTGGTAGTTTTCTATGATGATATGTCAGATATGTGATGTGGTGTATCTGTCTGTAAAAGGGAGAATAGAGTGTAACATTCCATTGATGGCACAGTCATACAGATGGAGCACAATCTCAGACTAAGAAAGGATGGGAAAGGAAATCAGCCATACCAATTTCAAAGAAACCATCCCGGCATTTGCGTGCAGTGATTTAGGGAAATCATAGAGAATCTAACTTTTGATGACCAGACACAGAGTTTAACCATTGTCATCCTGAATGGGAGTCCATTGTGTTTGTGGTTCACTGTTGTAGTCTATAGGCTGTTTCCTTCAGTGCTTAAACATATAGGTCAAAGTATTGTATCTTCAAAGTTACTAGTTCATATTTATTTCTCATACATGGTCATGCTCACATGTGAATTAGTGAGATAGTGAAATGTGCATGTAAATTTAAAAACAATTTGTTGGGCCCTGCACACAAACTGGAAACAGAGTCAGTGTAAAATAGATGTAATAAGTTTGTAGGAAGTTATCACTGAGAATGCTTCAAAAATATACTAACTTTTAAACACTAGCTATATGCATTTTTGTGTTTCATTTAGTTATGAAAATGAATCTCACATAAAAGGAATTACTGTTCACATTATATCCACTCACTGAAAGACTCTCAGTAATAAGTTTGAAAATATCTCAAAAATTTTTTAAAACTGTCCTTCTTGTTAGATAATCAAAGCAATTAACAAGCACTACTTTTGAAGTATTACAACCAGAACTGCTATATTTAATTGATCAAGTAAAGTGTTTTGATCTTGTTTCATAAATTTCTGTCAACAGGTAGGTTCTACTTTCCTTTATTGGAATTTTTAATTTCTAATACTTAGCCAACACAGGTGTCACCTGTATCGTACTCATAAATGTGTGTTCTTATATTTATAACCAGACTAATCATTCATTATTTTTGTAGATCCCATTAGGAAGAGAGCCTTCAGGCATGTTGAACAAGTCAAATCATACTTTATCACAATGATTTAGATGTTAGCAACTCCAATAAACTATTAGAACCATTTCAGTTTACTGAAGCAGGGGTACATAGTGAAATTGACAAAATCAGTGTCTCTTGAAAATGTTGTCTCCTTAGTTATTATAGAAAGCTGTTGTTTATCTCATTTTGCTTCCTAAATAATTACAAGATCATACTAATATTTATTTTCATTGCAACCTGAGTGTAAAAATCCAGGACTGTTTAGAACAAAAATTTCTACTTCCTTTGCAACTAATAGGAATTTTCAGTTCTTGAATCTGAGGATTCTAAACTTATTGCTTTATATGAGATGAGAGCTAGTTCAAGTTTTCAGAAACACATTTTCAATTATATTAGAACAAATAAGCCCTCGGTCACAAATATTAAGTCAAAATTGACCAGGTTTAGGCGCTACTATGAGCATCAAAACCTGGTCAATTTTGACTTAATATTTGTGACCGAGGGCTTATTTGTTCTAATATAATTCTGACATGGTCACTGAACCTTAGCAGCTATGTTCAAAGTTTTATATTTACAATTTCTGACAATAAGCCAAAGCATAGATGGGAACTGCATAGTCTCAATAAAAGACTGAAAATTACAGTTGAACTGAAATTGATTTCTATTATTAGCAACAGATTAAGGGTAAATTCACTGAGATGTGGGTGCAAGACTTTCAACAGCTTTGAAGTCGACTGCAATAGATGTGAGGTTATCTAATTTACAAAGTATTCTTGATATTCTATTTTGTTGAGTGGACACCTTTTTTACTTTAGCTACAGTGCCTCAAAAAGCTAATCCGGCAAGACAAAGATAATCCTGCAAGACAAAAAGGGAGTGATGACATGCAAAATTAAGACATTACCCTGTTCTTTGGGGTCAACAGAACACACTACACTGTATTATCAGTACACACACGGTGAATTGAATGCACTACTGTGTCGCCTTTACAAACTGCTTATACTTCAGCAAGCTAGATTCTGCCTTGGTAAAAGCTGCACAGGTCAATTGCTCTGTCTTACACAGTTCATAGAAGATTGTTTTGAAGCCTGTAAGGTGACAGGAAAGATATTTGTGGACTTGACAGCATTATATGACGCTGACAACCATCAGTTACTATTAAACAAGGTCTGCAACCTAATCAAGGATTTTAGCCTCACCAGGCTCATCGTCAATCTTCTGCAGAACCAAAGATTCTTCACTGACCTCCATGGACAGCACAGCCAATGGATGTTACAGAAATATAGTCTTTTCTAGGGAAGTGTGTTGGCTCCAGTTCTGTTCAATATATACACTACGGACAACCCATAGCCCCATTCTGCAGGTTTTTCTTGTATGCTGATGATCTCACTCTGGCAACCCAAAGCACAAACTTCAATTTAATAGAAATCACCCTAAAGAGTGGTCTTGAAGATCTGTCAAAATACTATAGAATAAACCAGCTTAAACCCAACCCATCAAAGATACAAGTGTGTGCTTTCAATCTGAGAAACAGAGATCCGCCTGTAAGTTACAAGACTGCTCAGTGATAGGTATGAAAATATCTCAAAATGGTCAGGGGTTAAATTGGAACACTGCGACACTCCAAAATGTCATGGAATAATACATGACAAATGTCCAACATTCAAAAAACACTGCATGAATTTCAAATAAAAAAATCTCACCAGGAACAACTTACTGAGAAAACTGGCTGGATCACAGTGAGGCAGTCAAGCTGAAATCGTCCGAACTGCTGCATTGGCATTGTGTTACTCCACTGCAGGCTATGCCTGCCCTGTCTGGTATAGGTCAACACATGCCAAACAGGTGGACATTGCCCTAAACAACACATGCAGAATTATAACAGGCTGCTTGACGTCAACTTCAGTTGACACGGCTCTATCCCACTTGTGAATTGCACCACCTCCTGTTTGAGGAGAAATAGCAGCAAACAGGGATAGAATGAAACTGGACCAAGAAAAATGACCATCCCATGCATGGGCAACAACCCTACTCACAATGACTAAGGTCAAGGAAAAGTTTCCTCAGAACATTGAAGAAACTAACAACCCTGATGAAGTCAGGCTGCAACTATGGAGGGCTGAGACATTCCAACCCCCTGGTTGGAAAAGATTTTCAGAATCTTTATCCCCTAGGCATGATGAAAATATGCCAATCTGGAAGTCCTTGAATAGGCTGAGGTCAGGAGTGGACAGATAATGGGTTAACCTGACAAAATCGAGATAAATTGAAGAAAACAAAACCCAATGTGACTGCAGGGAAGAACAGACTGTTCAACATATGCTTCGGTGTCGACTGTGTCCAGCCACCTGCACCTCCACCAGGCAATGGAAAATGCACTGGAAGTGGCCAAATTTTGGTCAAAGATTATATAAACTGTGCTTATCTTTCAAAAATTGTATAAATTGTGTTTTACGTATGTCTGTGACACGGGAATAATAATGGTGAATTAAATTGATTGATTACTTTTATTTGAGTGAAATAGCACATTAGTAGCCTTTGTGAGATAAAGACTCAAACTGTTGGCTGTGAAACAGTTGTGGGCATAGTTGGACCCTTGATTAGTATGACTGTGTCATAAGCAAACTTTGCAGTTTCAGTACACTGATTTAAAGTCCCTCAAATGCCAGTTATTTTGGTAACCAACATCCATTCTCCATTTTCTATTTCCCTATCATGAGTTTAGTTTCATTTGAAGAGATTGTAGGGAATTAAATGCACCCACAAAAGATGGTTTTCTTATGTACATTTTTCTCTGCAGGTGTCTTTACTACACATTTTAAGTATGTCAGTCATTAACTAATTACAAAGATAGCACGGGGATGGTCCTATTAAATCAACACAGGATTTAAATGCTCTGCTACAGATGCTGCCTTAGCCCAAAATATAACCACTAATTACTGATTAATTTATGTATGGGTTGTAATTTTGGAATAATGTGTGCCAGAGTAAATTTAAAGCACTTGTGATAGCTTATTTGTTATCACGTGCAATGCCACTATGAGGAAGTAATCAATGAAATGTCCAATGATTTCAATGTCATCATTTCTGCCACAGCTACTGAGAACTTGGTTTCATTTGTCTCAATTTTTCGATGCTCAAAGATTATCCACAATTTCAAACACTTCTAGAGATAACACAGATTTAGCTCTTATTTCAGACATGATATTTTTTAATTCCAAATTTCACACACTTATTTTCCTTACATGTGAGTACTCCACCTTTATTTGTTCCAGCAGGGAAAAGACTCACTAATATGAAATAATATGTTTGTGAAGAAGTTAAATTTTCATGAATACAGCATGCGCCCTTTCCAGTTCTGTAAGTTTACTGTAAACAAGTCATTGATTATATTTCTGTTATAAATTACACATCAAAAAAGTTTTGCATCACCTCAGTTCTGAAACCTGTACAGAAAGTTGAAATAGAGATCAACATAAACATCATTTCTGACCTTTTTATTGCTCATGAATCCACACATTGCATGTTGTACCACCATACAGCGAGACCTTCAGAGGTGGTGGTCCAGACTGCTGTACACACCGGTACCTCTAATATCTGGTAGCACATCCTCTGTATTGTTCATGGCATACTATACACTAGTTCATCACGCCACTGTCGGTCCAGATTGTCCCACTCCTCAACCGCGATTTGGCTTAGGTCCTTTAGAGTGGTTAGTGGGTCATGTTGTCCATAAACAGCCCTTTACAATCTGTCCCAGGCATTTTTGATAGGGTTCAAGTCTGGAGAACATGTTGGCCACTCCATTCGTGTGATGTCATTATCGTGAAGGAAGTCATTCACAAGATGTGCACAATGGGGGTGCGAATTGTCATCCATGGAGATGAATGCCTCGCCAACATGCTACCAATATGGTTGCACTATTGGTCGAAGGATGGCATTCTCGTATCTTACAGACATTACAGTACCTTCCTTGACCACCAGCAGCAAACTTTGGCCCCACATAATGCCATCCCAAAACAGCATGGAGCCTCCACTTTGCTGCACGTGTTGACTCGCTGGATAGTGTGTGCAAGGCATTCAGCCTGACCAGGTTGCTTCCAAACACGTCTTCAACGATTGTCTGGTGGAAGGCATATGCGACACTCATGGCTGAAGAGAACGTGATGCCAATCCTGAGCAGTCCATTTGGCTTGTTTTTGGGCCCATCTGTACCACACTGCATGGTGTTGTGGTTGCAAAGATCGACCTTGGCATGGATGTTGGGAACAAAGTTGCACATCATGCAGCCTACACACAATTTGAGTCATAATACGACATCCTGAGGCTGCACGAAAAGCATCATTCAACATGGTGGTGTTGCTGTCACGGTTCCTCTGAGCCATAATCTGTAGGTAGCGGTCATCCACTGCAGTAGTAGCCCTTGGGTGGCCTGAGCGAGGCATGTCATCAACAGTTCCTGTATCTCTGTATCTCCCCCATGTCTGAACAGCATCGCTCCGAGATGCCTGGACACTTCCCTTGTTGTAAGCCCTTTCTGGCACAAAGTAACAACGTGGATGTGATCAAACCACAGTACTGACCATCTAGGCATGGTTGAACTACAGACAACATGAGCCATGTACCTCCTTCCTGGTGGAATGACTGGAACTGATCTGCTGTCCGACCCCCTCTGCCTAATAGGCACTGCTCATCCATGGTTGTTTACATCTTTTGGCAGGTTTAATGACGTATCTTAACAGTCTAAGGGACTGTGTCCATGATACAGTATGCACAGTCAGTGTCTATATTCAGGAGTTCCGGGAACTGTGGTGATGCAAAACTTTTTTTGATGTGTTTATTATTCTTTCATGATCTGAATCTAAATTTTTGTCATGCTTTATTGTCAGGGTTTGAACATCAGGATCAGATAAATCATAAGCTTAGACTGTAAATCTAAGTCACTGAAGATATTTGAATCTAAAGATAAGTTCTAAATGGCACTTGCACTATGGACCTTCAATCCTCAGATTGAGCTATACTGTGGAAAATATTATAAAGTTGGCTGTCGATAGTTCTTGGTGTCCTTGATCATACCTATCAGATGCAAAAACTATATTTCAAGTCCCTACAAATAATGATACCCCATTTCATTTTGTGTTACCTTATTAACATGCTTCCTCTAAACGCTTGATGAAACTTAATTTTTTTTTTTTTCTGCTACTTGAATATAAACTGCCAGTATTACTATCTTGTTTGCTTCTCAAGTCACCATTGTGACACAGCACTGAAAACATCATTCATATTTACCAACCTCTACATTACAGAATTTAACATTATTTTTTGTAAACACAATCCACTTCCAATACCTATTTTACTGGTTCTGCAGCATTATGATATTAGCTGAGTTGTTATTTCGTAATACATAGATTACAGAAATAGCCCATGTTAGTGCAAATACATTATGTCAAGTAACATAAGGAATCAAACCCAAATTCCATGTACTGAGAACTACCAACTGACAAAACTAACTTTAATTTAATATGAAAAGTACTTGCCTGCACAGAAGTAAGAGCACATGTGGAGACAACAACGAGTGCCCAGAAGTCAACCTTGAAGAGAGAGCACAAGAAATACGTCATGTACAACGGAAATGTTAAAAGGAAAAGGCAGAGGAATAAAAGACGGATATGCCGCAACTTTGACACATTCCTCGATGCACAAAGACGCATTAGCAAGGGCTCTGTCATTTCATGCATGGACTGGATGAGGGAGCCCAACACAATGAAAAGAACCACAGACATGGCTCCAACTCGTTGTGGCATTGCCAAACGAGTCATTCCTGTCTGTAGAGAAAGCAGTGCCATAGTAATGCCTTCACCTACACCAGCACGTGGATGCTCACGAATTAAACCTGAATCCCATTTTCCTGCAACAAAACACCAATTTTAGAAACACATAATGTGCACAAAAAACTAGTGTGCTTTCTGCTTTTTTCATATTTATTGGAAAATGAACAGAGCTAAGATATTAGTACAATAATATTTTAAATACTGTACATGCCAGGCTTCAGAAAATGGAAAAGTTAACGAATACTTCTAAACCAACAATACTCTTTATTGATCTTTCTGTGCAGTAATGACTTGCTGTTTTTACTCAAAAAACTATCATGAATGTCTTTGTAAATCTGTTAAATTGGTCTAATAAACTTCAGTTGATCTCATAAATGTAGCATAAAGTAAGTGGACATTTATATTGTTCTGTTCTGCAAAAACCTATCGCAACATTGCAAAAACATGAAAACTAGACCGTCCATTAGTATAAAAATTCCTGATCAATTCTGATGAGTTATAATGTAAAATCTTCATAAATATTTCACATGACAAGTAGACACAGGGAGAAAAGAAAAGTAGAAGATTTGTATAATGCTAAATTACATGACTCATTCTTTACTTTCTTTCTTTCTTTTTTTTTTTTTTTTTAAAAAAAAAAGATCCAAACTAACTTTCAGCAGGTAATGAGGTGTCCATATTTATTGTTGCTAATTTTGTAAGTGTCTTAATCTCTGTGTGGTTCATGACAACCTTATTCTATAGGTTCTGCATACAGACAAACATAAAGAGTAACTCAGTGCTGAAATTCTACATCATATTATCAGGCACATTGCATTACTCAAATTATTTTAGGAATAACATCTTAGAAAGGCTAAAAGCAAGAGAAGCAACTTTTCTCTGAATGTAGCATTTAACATAAAACTGCTCTTTCATGAATTTATCACTAAAATTTCCAACATTCTCTTATTTTTTCTCATTTTCTTTCATAATGCATGTCATTTGCAGAACTGGAATATGAAATATAATTAATAACATTGTAACACCAAGGTTCCTCAAAAGTAATATTCGTAACAGATTATTTATTTTATCAGAAGAGACAATATATTTTGAACCATTCTGCTATAAGCAACAGCAAAACAAGTTTCCTAAACTGTCCAAAGTTCACAAGCAATGCATTACAAAAAGCAAATGTTGATGCATGAAACAATCAGGATGTGATTATCACACAGGGCAACAGGACTTCCTCACCATTCACTATGTAGTGACTGTAAATAGCAGCTCTAACTCCTCCTCCTCCTCCTCCTCCTCCTCCTCCTGTCAGCCATGAGGTTCAGGTTTTTGAATGCACATGCAGTGCAAATCAAAATTCATGTCAGCTCTGTCTAGGACATGGGAGGAATGTAATGACCAAGCAAATAGTGTACTGATGCTGCAGCCCACTTTCTGCCCCCAGCTCCTTCATTTCTACATATTGGTGAACAATGATATTTATGAGGTTTATGATTGAAGTAGCAACCAGCCATAAGAATAGTTTTAAAAAAAAAATGTTTATGGTTTGAGTTAAATAAAAATTTTTAAAGCATACTTTTGGCTATGTGCTGATTGAATTGTACACTTTATAACCATAGTACTACCACATAACTTTTGACAAGACTACATACTGATGTTTACTTTGAACCAATATGGAATCTGAAACAGGCAATGCAGAACAAGAGCTATGTGACATTCAGTTGAAGAATTAAGCTAAACTCAACAATATTCATCCACATACACAATGTACAAAACAATTCAGATGTTTTACTGTTTGACCATTTATCCCACAGTCCCACTAATGTCTAGTCTTTATTACATATGACACAGGCCCTTTTCTACAGTTTCATAAAGATAAAATAACACATTCTTCATGTGTTGGTTCCTGTTCCAGGCTGCAGAGCTCTAAAAAACAAATTGCAGAAGTAGACCTGAAGGAAAGATGAGCATCGCAATTTTTGTGGGGCATATGTTTACAATTGGTTTAACAATTACTTTCTCTTTTCTAATTAATGATCTTTTAGTTTATCACTATGGCAATTTACTCCGTGGGTTACAAAACTGATCTGCCATATCCTCCCAGTAATTATGTAGCATTTTTCAACAGTGTAACCTTTGATAACTGCTATTTCGTCAGGTACTTGCCTATTCTTCTGAGGTAACACTGGCTACACTAAAATTTTAACTGTGTTTCAAATGTTCCAGTTTTAATTCTACTTTTTTATATTCTAAATAAATTATTCTTATATCTAGCATGTGCATAGCCTTTTTTATACTCTTTATTTTCCCTTTACAGTGACCAAAGTTGAAAAGTTGGAGTCAACAGCAAAAATGTATTAACAATGTTAGCCGTATTACCACTCCTGCTTCTTATCCCTCCTGTTATCTTTTCAAGAGTGCATTAGTTAACACAGAAAGTCAGACCATAAGTACTGTCCAACTGGAAGAGTACAATAACTGACATGGTACAAATGTCAAAAGAATGGGCTGTAAGATAATCGTGCTCCGTAACTGTCATGTCATAATAGTGTAGCTCAACTCATTATTCTGGTTTGGCATCATTAGTTCATGGCACAGCTATTAACTGATCCCCAAATCAATTGTTTGTTAGAGCAAACCAGTCCATAAAAAATAGGCATTCATATATCTTGAAATAAGTTAGATTAACTGAAAAATAGGGGTTAGGTCATGTAAGAATCTTATAAATCCTTTTTTTCTGAATTTTCATTTCTCATGAATTCCAGTCTGTGGAAAAGATGCACTGTGGTGCTCACCATATGAACTACTTGGACTTTGGCACTGTATGTATGAACATATAACAAACATTGAATAAATACAGAACTACATTCCTAGGCATGATGAAAATGCAAAGAAAATATATGTATTACAGAAAGAAGTTTGTAAGTCATTTTTGTATACTACTGTCAGTTAGGAAGAACAAATCTTTTATATTAATAAAAATACATTTAAATATCTGCTCTGTTCTTCTTCTTCTTCTTCTTCTTCTTCTTCAGAGACTGCAGCCTTGAACTGCTAGGTCCTGAATGGTTTTTATTTCATTTGCTCAATACTCAAATTAAGATTGTGGTGGGACAATATTTACTTCAAATCTGGTGGAAGAAATTTAATGTTGTCTAGATGATGATGATGATGATTATTATTATTATTATTATTATTCAGAACCATATAATAAATACAATCCTAAGAATAATACTGTTTCAGGACAGCATACAGATTATTCTTCTGAATATATCAGAATAAGAATACTGAATTTTATAATTTGTAAAGTAAAGTTCTGAATTAAACAATGAATTTTACATTTATATACAAAAAATGGTTCAAATGGCTCTGAGCACTATGGGACTTAACATCTATGGTCATCAGTCCCCTAGAACTTAGTACTACTTAAACCTAACTAACCTAAGGACATCACACAACACCCAGCCATCACGAGGCAGAGAAAATCCCTGACCCCGCCGGGAATCGAACCCGGGAACCCGGACGTGGGAAGCGAGAACGCTACCGCACAACCACGAGATGCGGGCCATTTAAATACATTTACATTTTTAATATATAGGAAAAGTGTTACAATTGTTTTCAATTACCATTAAATTGCTTGTAAATTACCAAATGCTATGAGCCTGAAATACTTACAAAGCATTTACATCTACATCTATACTCAGAAAACCACCTTATGGTATGTAGTGGAGAGCAGTTCTTGTACTAGTGTTACTTTCTCCTTTTCCTGTACCAGTCACGTATAGTTTGTGGGGAGAATGATTGCTGGAAAGCCTTCATGTGGGCTCCAATCTCTCTAATTTTATCTTAATGATCTTTTCAGGAGATATACGTAGGAGGATGTGCTCTTTAAGTGAAGACCAGATGGCAAATGAGGACACACTGTCTACTGTAAAGTGATGCAGATTAGTACTTGGATGCCTCTATCTGTCACATCCCTTCACAACAAGAATGTGTCCTCATCAGCACACTAGTGCATAGAGCATGCAAAATCTCAGACTGTGACAGACTAGTAGACGAACTGCAGCTTTTACAGGCTGTATTCTGTACAAACAGTTACGAACTGCCAGATACAACATGCCTTAAGATGGAAGAAGCAAAGAGTACAGCCTGCTGAATATTAAGATAAAGCATTTGAGACAGTTGTTATTCCACACATCGGGAACACACAAGCAAAAACCAGAATAATACTCTAAAAACAAGACATAAAGTGTGTGTTCCGCCCAACAGCCAAGACTAAAACCATATTGGGATTACTCAAGTATGACTTAGCACTCCCAAAGCCAGGAGTCTATCTCATCCCTCCCCAACGTGAAAAATGTATGTAGGCGCGAATCTCTTGCTCAACATAAAGTCCTGAGCGACTGGAAAAAAGTGCAGGTGACGCCTGTATATAAGAAGGGTGGAAGGACGGATCCTCAAAGCATCGCTCCTGCGAAACACAACTCGCCCTTTTTTCACATGATAATTTGCAAACCATGGGTGAAGGGTGTCAGACGGATGCCATATTCCTTGACTTCCGGAAAGCGTTTGACTCGGTGCCCCATTGCAGACTCCTAACTAAGGTACGAGCATATGCAATTTGTTCCCAGGTATGCAATTGGCTCAAAGACTTCTTAAGTAATAGAGCCCACTACGTTGTCCTTGATGCTGAGTGTTCATCGGAGGCGACGGTATCATCTGGAGTGCCCCAGTGAAGTGTAGTAGGTCTGCTGTTGTTTTCTATCAAGATAAACGATCTTTTGGATAGGGTGGATACCAATGTGTGGCTGTTTGCTGATGATGCTGTGGTGTACGGGAAGGTGTCATCGTTGAGTGACTGTAGCAGGATACAAGATGAGTTGGACAGGATTGAATAGGAAAAAGATTCCTGTAACGTTTGAATACTCCATTAGTAGTGTAGCGCTTGACACAGTCACGTCGATTAAATATTTGGGCGTAACATTGCAGAGCGATATGAAGTGGGACAAGCATGTAATGGCAGTTATGGGGAAGACGGATAGTCATCTTTGGTTAGTTGGTAGAATTTTGAGAAGATGTGGTTCATCTGTGCAGGAGACCAATTATAAAACACTAATATAACCTATTCTTGAGTACTGCTCGTGCGTTTGGTATCCCTATCAGGTCGGATTGAGGGAGGACATAGAAGCAATTTAGAGGAGGGCTGCTAGATTTGTTTCTGGTAGATTTTATCATCTCGCGAGGGTTACGGAAATGCTTCAGGAACTCGGGTAGGAGTCTCTAGAGGAAAGGAGGTGTTCTTTTCGTGAATCGCTACTGAGTAAATTTAGAGAACCAGCATTTGAGGCTGACTGCAGTACAGTTTTACTGCTGCCAACTTACATTTCACGGAAAGACCACAATGATAAGATAAGAGAGATTAGGGCTCATACGGAGGCATACAGGCAGTCATTTTTCCCTCGTTCTGTTTTGGAGTCGAACAGGAAGAGAAGATGCTAGTTGTGGTATGAGGTACCCTCAACCACGCACCGTATGGTGGATTGCATAGTATGTATGTAGATGTAGATATCTCGACAGTACAGGAGAGATGCTCTGAGCATAAACATCGCACTGAAAATGTTCAGCCAACAAAGTCTGCTGTCACAGAACACTACATCTCCCATGGACATACCACAAATTATGAGGACACCAAGCTGTTGCAATGATACACCATCTTCTGGGATGGTGTTCTCAAAGAAGCTGTAGAGATTGAACTACGTGATGGACTTATATGGATGGCAGCTTTCAATTAAGGAAGGCCTAGGACCCAGCTTTGAGCACAAGCGAAGGACAGCAACGATCTATGTGGAGGCCCACTTCTCTCATACAACTGAAAAGGATGAAGAATCACTATTGTCATGCCAACAGAGACCTGCATTTGGCACCTGCTGCAGAGCTACTAATGTCATGGATCAATGCTCAATATCATGCTTACCCCCACCATTGCACCAGGTCTGCACCCGGAGGCGATTGCCTGGAAATGGTGGAAGGAGAGAGGGGAGGGTAGGGGCAGAAAATAAAGACAGCACCCAGCAGTTACACTCAGTCATCAGAATTTACTGAAGATGGCAAAGAAGTCGGCCTGCTGAAATATCACATCTTTTGCACGACACCACACTGAATACCTGAGAACTATTCAAGATTTCCCTATGTTAGGAAACCTAAAATCACACAATACACTGATTGGCTCTTCTAAGAATGTATGCTCTTGGCTCTTCTAAGAATGTATGCTCTTGGCTCTTCTAAGAATGTATGCTCTTGGAACTTTAACAATAAACTATACTATGACAAAGAATGCCTGTTTTGCAGCATCTGCCACTGGAATTGGATAGGCATCACCATACTTTTGCAGTTACTAAATGAGCCTGTAATAAAACTTGCTGCTCTCCTTTGGTTCTTCTATATTTCCTCCATCAGTCCTATCTGATAATGATCACATACTGATTAGCAATATTCAATTATGGGTCTAACAAGTGTTTGGTAAGGTAGTTCCTTTGTTACTGGGTTACATATCCTGAGGATTCTTCCAATGACTCACGGTCTGGCATCTGCCTTACTCGTGATTAATTTTATGTGGCTGTTCCACTTCAAATTGCTCTGTATGCATACTCTTAGATATTCTATGAAAATAAAGTAACTGCTCCCAGTGATTTTTCTACAAGTTTGTAAATTTACAATAAAATGTTTTTTGCCTATTTATTCACAATATGTTATATTTGTTTATGCTGAATGTCAGCTGTCATTCCTTGCGCCAAGCACTGATCCTCTGCTGGTCTTCCTACATTTCTATTTATTTTTCACGAAAACAAAGAACACCCACAGAATAAAATTGATTTTCTATTGAAATTCTTTTAAGTTGGTGTTTTAATTTTGTGACAGGTTGCACAGTGATATTTTTAGGTAGTGCATTGGCTAGTTTCATCCCAGCATGAAGTGTATTTTTTTCATCTAATGCTGTTAACTGGCAAACTAAGGAAACTGCAAAAAGAAGGGAGTTTGAGGAGATGGGACCTGGATAAAGTGAAAGAACCAGCGGTTGCTGAGCATTTCATATGGTTCATTAGGGAATAACTGACAAGAACAGGAGAAAGGAATACAGTAGAAGAAGAATAGATAGCTTTGAGAGCAAAATAGTGAAGGCAGCAGAGGACCAAGTAGGTAAAAAGATGAGGATTAGAATAAATCTTTGGGTAATACAAGAGATATTGAATCTAATCAATGAAAGGAGAAAATGTAACAATTCAATAAATGAGGCAGGTAAAATGGAATACGAATGTCTAAAAAATGTGACTGACAGGAAGTGCGAAATGACTAAGCAGGAATGGCTAGAGGATACATGTAATGACTAGAAGCATATATCACTATTGGTAAGATGGATGCTGCATACAAGAAAGTTAAAGAGACTTTTAGAGGAAAGAGAACCACCCATTTGAATAGCAAGAGCTTAGATGAAAAACCAGTCCTAAGCAAAGAAGGGAAAGCAGAAAGGTCGAAGGAGCATACAGAGAGTGTATACAAGGGAGATTTACTTGAGGCCAGTATTATGGAAATGGAAGAGAACATAGATGAAAATGAGAAGGGAGATATAATTCTGCATGGAAAATTTGACAAAGCACTGAAATACTTTACAAGCCCCAGGAATAGAAACATTCCATTAAAGTTACAGGTAGCCTTGGGAGAGCCTGCCATGAAAAAACTCTTCCATCTGGTGGGCAAGATGTATGAGATACCTGCAGACTTCAAGAAGTATTTAGTAATTCCAATTCCAAATCAAGCAGGTGCTGACAGGTGTAAAACTACCTATCTATCAGTTTAATAAGTCATAGTTGCAAAATACTAACACGAATCATTTACAAAAGAATGGAAAAATGGTAGAAGCCAACCTCGGCGAATGTCAGTATGGATTCTGGACAAATATAGGAGCACGTGAGGCAATACTGACCCTACAACTTCTCCAAAGATAGGTTACAGCAAGATAAACCTACATTTATAGCATTTGTAGGCTTAGAGGAAGCTTTTGACAATGTTCACTGGAATACTCTCTTTCAAATTCTAAAGGTGGCAGAGGTAAAATACAAGGAGCAATATGCAGTTATAAAGAGTCAAGGGGCATGAAAGGGAAGGAGTGGTTGAGAAGTAAGTGAGACAGGACTGCAGCCTATCACAATGTTACTCAATCTGTATATATGAAAGAAAAATTTGGAGCAGGAATTAAAGTGCAGGGAGAAGGACTTGGAAGAGCAGTTGAATGGAATAGGCAGTGTCTTGAAAGGGGGATATAAGATGAAAAACAATAAAAGCAAAATGAGGATAATGGAATGTAGTCAAATTAAATCATGTGATGCTGAGGGAATCAGATCAGGAAACGAGACACTTAAAGCAGTGGATGAGTTTTGTTATTTGGGAAGTAAAATAACTGATGATAGTCAAGGTAGGGAGGATATAAAATGTATACTGGCAATGGCAAGGAAAGCGTTTATGAAGAAGACAAATTTGTTAACATTGAGTAAACATCTGAGTGCCACGAAGTCCTTTAATAAAAGTATTTTTCCAAGTATGGCGAACTATCAGTTTAATAAGTCACAGCTGCAAAATACTAACACGAATTCTTTACAGACGAATGAAAAAACTGGTAGATGCGGACCTCGGGGAGGATCAGTTTGGATTCCGTAGAAATGTTGGAACACGTGAGGCAATACTGACCTTACGACTTACCTTAGAAGAAAGATTAAGAAAAGGCAAACATACGTTTCTAGCATTTGTAGAAATCTTTTGACAATGTTGACTGGAATACTCTCTTTCAAATTCTAAAGGTGGTAGGGGTAAAATACAGGGAGCGAAAGACTATTTACAATTTGTACAGAAACCAGATGGCAGTCATAAGAGTCGAGGGGCATGAAAGGGAAGCAGTGGTTGGGAAAGGAGTGAGACAGGGGTTGTAGCCTCTCCACAATGTTATTCAATCTGTATATTGAGCAAGCAGTAAAGGAAACAAAAGAAAAATTTGGAGTAGGTATTAAAATTCATGGAGAAGAAGTAAAAACTTTGAGGTTCGCCGATGACATTGTAATTCTGTCAGAGACGGCAAAGGACTGGGAAGAGCAGTTGAGCGGAATGGACAGTGTCTTGAAAGGAGGATATAAGATGAACATCAACAAAAGCAAAACGAGTATAATGGAATGTTATCGAATTAAATCGGATGATTCTGAGGGAATTAGATTAGGAAATGAGGCACTTAAAGTAGTAAAGGAGTTTTGCGATCTGGGGAGCAAAATAATTGATGATGGTCGACGTAGATAAGATATAAAATGTAGACTGGCAATGGCAAGGAAAGTGTTTCTGAAGAAGAGAAATTTGTTAACATTGAGTATAAATTTAAGTGTCAGTAAGTTGTTTCTGAAAGTATTTGCATGGAGTGTAGCCATGTATGGATGTGAAACATGGACGATAAATAGTTTGGACAAGAAGAGAATAGAAACTTTCGAAATGTGGTGCTACTGAAGAATGCTGAAGATCAGATGGGTAGATCACTTTCAGAAACGACTTCCTGACACAAATTTATACTTGATGTTAACAAATTTCTCTTCTTCAGAAACGCTTTCCTTGCCATTGCCAGTCTACATTTTGTATCTTCTCTACTTCGACCATCATCAGTTATTTTGCTCCCGAAATAGCAAAACTCCTTTACTACTCCAAGTGTCTCATTTTCTAATCTAATTTCCTCAGCATCACCTGACTTAATTAGACTACATTCCATTGTCTTCATTTTGCTTTTGTTGATGTTATATCCTCCTTTCAACACTATCCATTCCGTTCAACTGCTCTTTCAGGTCCTTTGCTGTCTCTGACAGAATTACAATGTCATCAGCGAGCCTCAAAATTTTTATTTCTTCTCCATGGATTTTAATACCTACTCTGAATTTTTCTTTTGTTTCCTTTACTGCTTGCACAATATACAAAATGAACAACATCGGGGAGAGGCTCCAACCCTGTCTCACTACCTTCCCAACCACTGCTTCCCTTTTATGCCCCTCGACTCATAGCCTTACACTCCCTGTGTTTTACCCCTGCCACCTTTAGAATTTGAAAGAGAGTATTCCAGTCAACATTGTCAAAAGCTTTCTACAAGTCTACAAATGCTAGAAATGTAGGTTTGCCTTTCCTTAATCTTTCTTCTAAGGTAAGTCGTAAGGTCAGTATTGCCTCAGGTGTTCCAATCTTTCTACAGAATCCAAACTGATCTTCCCCGAGGTTGGCTTCTATCAGTTTTTCCATTTGTCTGTAATGAATTCATGTTAGTATTTTGCAGCTGTGACTTATTAAACAGATAGTTCGGTAATTTTCACATCTGTCAGCACCTGCTTTCTTTGGGATGGAATTACTATATTCTTCTTGAAGTCTGAGGGTACTCCGCCTGTCTCATACATCTTGCTCACCAGATGGTAGAGTTTTGTCATGACTGGCTCTCCCAAGGCGGTCAGTAGTTCTAATGGAATGTTGTCTACTCTGGGGGCCTTGTTTCGACTCAGGTCTTTCAGTGCTCTGTCAAACTCTTCACGCAGTATTGTATCTCCCATTTCACCTTCAGCTACATCCTCTTCCATTTCCATAATATTGTCCTCAAGTACATCACCCTTGTATAGACCCTCTATATACTCCTTCCACCTTTCTGCTTCCCGTCCTTGCTTAGAACTGGGTTTCCATGTGAACATACAAGTGGTTCTCTTTTCTCCAAACGTCTCTTTACTTTTCCTGTAAGCAGTATCTATCTTGCCCCTAGTTAGATAAGCTTCTACATCCTTACATTTGTCCTCTAGCCATGCCTGCTTAGCAATTTTGCACTTCCTGTCGATCTCATTTTTGAGACATTTGTATTCCTTTTTGCCTGCTTCATTTACTGCATTTTTATGTTTCCTCCTTTCATCAATTACATTCAATATTTCTTCTGTTACCCAAGGATTTCTACTAGCCCTCGTCTTTTTACCTACTTGATCCTCCGCTGCCTTCACTACTTCATCCCTCAGAGCCACCCATTCTTCTTCTTCTGTACTTCTTTCCCCCATTCCTGTCAATTGCTCCCTTATGTTCTCCCTGAAACTCTGTACAACCTCTGGTTCTTTCAGTTTATCCAGGTCCCATTTCCTTAAATTCCCACTTTTTTGCAGTTTTAATCTACAGTTCATAACCAATAGATTGTGGTCAGAGTCCACATCTGCCCCTGGAAATGTCTTACAATTTAAAACCTGGTTCCTAAATCTCTGTCTTACCATTATATAATTGATCTGGTATATTTTAATATCTCCAGGACTCTTCCATGTATACAACCTTCTTTTATGATTCTTGAACCAAGTGTTAGCTATGATTAAGTTATGCTCTGTGCAAAATTCTAACAGACGGCTTCCTCTTTCATTTCTTACTCCCAATCCATATTCACCTACTATATTTCCTTCTCTCCATTTTCCTACTCTCGAATTCCAGTCACCCATCACTATTAAATTTTCGTTCCCCTTCACTACCTGAATAATTTCTTTTAGCTCATCATACATTTCTTCAATTTCTTCATCATCTGCAGAGCTACTTGGCATATAAACCTGTACTACTGTAGTAGGCGTGGGCTGTGTGTCTATCTTGGCCACAATAATGTGTTCACTATGCTGTTTCAAGTAGCTTACTCGCACTCCTATGTTTTTATAATCCTGTATTCACCTGACCAAAAGTCTTGTTCCTCCTGCCACCGAACTTCACTAATTCCCACTATATCTAACTTTAACCTATCGATTTCCATTTTTAAATTTTCTAACCTACCTGCCCGATTAAGGGATCTGACATTCCACGCTCCGATCCGTAGAACACCAGAGCCATTGCATACTTTTGCTATGTTTACCATATTTTAAAAATTTAGATGCGCTGTCTCTAGCTCGATCTAGTTTTGATATCTCACAGATTGACCATGGCCTGGAACTGTGTGCAGTCACTAACCAAGAGGCCACTGCATAGTGAAGTCATTACAGAAGAGGAACAGTAAGACGGAGTCATAGCTCCTGTGCCCACTCACCCGGTGAATCCCCTGTTGTCACACCGTATGCATTGTCTCTGACAGTAGATGCGGCCGTGATGCATGTGCTTCGCACATCCACAATCGCCATGCAGATTGTGAGCTTTTGCTTACATTACCGTGGCAACGATACTCACAGAAGTAGCGTAATGCACACATATACACACAAACCTGAACGTAGCATGTGGCGCAATTGAATGAAGCAGCGGTCACCCAGCACTACAGCAACACCAGTGTGTATATGAGTGCATTCCGCTACTTCTGTGAGTATCTTTCCATGTGTAGAAGTGGAAAAGTGTGTGTGCACGTGTATAACTGGAAAATGGGTGCCTGTTGTGCAGAGAAGAGGGCTTTCAGGAAAGGAACTATGCTGAAATCCCCAGCATGGGAATTTATATACAGATTGTGTGTTTACTTTAAAAGGGAAAGAGACAATGGTGGGCCCTTGATATTGGTAAGTAAAGTGGTTGACAGAGTGGCAGAAGCATTGAACATCTCTATAGCAACAGTGAAGATAACCACAAATGATAAAGAGGCTGCCAATTCAGCTGTAAGCCCTGTTACTGTGACGCCTGGAAAGTCAAGGAAGAGGAGATGATGTGTGGCTGAAACAGATAACTTTGATGAAAGTGCAATCAGGCAACACATGTACACATACTACAGCAGGAAGGAGTATCCGACACTGAAAAAGTCACTGCAGAACAGTTGTTTGTTCACAGGCAGAATGACAAGTCTCTCCATTGTTTTGAAAAAAATTTTGGTTCTGTTGGAAAAAGTTCTCAGGATGAAAGGTATTAATGGTATGCAGAGACACTGTAGCACGGAGATGTCATTTCCTGCATGAGTTGCTACCAGTAAATCCCGGAAATGTAATACGGACTGATGAAACATGGGTCAACGCGGGGCATGCACATTCCATCGCATGGACAGATGACATGTGCCACAGATCTATGAGTGTGCCAGCTGGTAAGGGAGGGCGACATCTTATAGTTCATGCTGGCTCTATGAAGGAGGAGATGAATGCAGGTACATTCAAAGACTGGTTTGTTACTCGGCTGCTACCAAAAGTAAGCTCTGGTAGTGTTTTTGTAATGAATAACGCGCCGTAACATTCCGTAAAATTAAATGACGCACCAACAGCTGCTCGCGAGGAGAGAGAAAATAGTCAGCTGGTTGAAAGATAATAAAATAGGCTTTCAACAGAATATGCTGAAAGCGGAACTTCTGGAATCAGTGAAAAGATGGAAGCCACAGAAGAGGCATTATGTGATTGATACACTAGCACTGGCCACAAAGTTATACGTCTTTCACCATTCCACTGCCATTACAGTGCAATTGAACTCATTTGGAATTAAATAAAAGCAAATGTTGCAGAGTGAAGCAAAACCTTTATGCTGCGAGACAGAGAGAGGCTGGTAAATGAGGCTGTCACATGATTAATGCCAGAAAATTGGAAGAACATCATGAACCACATGTGGAAAGAGATAACAAGTTCAAACATAGAAGAAGGTGTAAGAGAAGAATCCATTCATAATGTTGTTGTTTATCAGATGATGAGGACAGCAGCAGCGAAGATACCAAAGACTGTGGTCGTGCTGAGAGACGACCAATCATATGACTACGATTTTGGGGTTTCTGTTCTCCCACATGAAAAAAAGAGGTAAAGTCCTTATTCAAAATTTTACATGTAACATTTGTGCAATTTGTTTTACCTTGTTAATGTTGAAAATCTGATTGTGTGTAATTTTTATTTTGGCAGGAACCACAGTCATCGTGATTTTTTTTTAATATGATGTTACCACCGCATTATGGTAATAATTTTTATTTTATTGTTTATACGACACATAGTTTGACCATAGGCCATTTACAAGTACAGTAATTTATTTATATGTCAAAAGATATCATACTGGTATGAAATACAGCAAAATCTGAACTGTATAACAATACAATAAAAATTGTTGCAGTCAAATGGCTGCAACATCATTAAAGAAAATATTTGTGTGTGTGTGTGTGTGTGTGTGTGTGTGTGTGTGTGTGTGTGTGTGTGTGTGTAAGGTGACAAACACAATATTCCATCAAGGAACACATTGGTCAGCAGAACGCTGCCCCTACATGAATGCTGCAATGACTGGCATGGCACTGTTAGGTTCTGAAGGAACTGAGTGATGCTGCAGGCCGAAGGGTGGAATGGGAAGATTCGTCATCCTACTCCCCCTGCCGCTGGCTCGCTGCTCGTCCGTATTGAATACTGGCAACTGCGCTGCCAGTTGTCAGAGCTCTTCTCTCTATGTACAGAGTCATAGTGTGTAAAGTGTTGTGCACCATGCCACCCAATAAAAGAAACATCATTTCATAGATAGCTGACCATCCTAGAACATTAACATATGATGGAATTGTTTCATTATGTCGAGTTGGTAAGGAAGAAAAAAGTTTTGAATAGACCAGTATGTCAAGACAAGTCTTTATACTGCAAGAATGCAGAAGGAAGGACCACGACAACAACTTCTGACAACAGCAAGTTGCAGTAGCAGGGATTTGTCCAAAGGTAACCAAAAAAAGATCTATGTGAAGCATTCATTGCAAGCAATATTTCTCTTCACAAACTTACAAAAACCATCTTCAATGGCTTCCTGTGCAAATATTGCTTAAATCAAAATATACCAGATGAATCAACATTGGGTAAAAATTACACACTGATAATTTACGTAAATGTTCTGGGAAAAATATGCAATGAACTCTAGGATGGCATTATCTGGATTTCAGATGACAAAACTGCAGACACTTGTGGCCATTACATTGCAAATTTAATTATTAGTGCTTTAAAAGAAGAGCCTGCTTCTTCCTATTTATCAGCCTGTGAAGAACTCCAAAAAATTAATCATTTTATTACCACCAGATTTGTGAATGAGGGTAATAGAAAAAATATTTCCAGAATCTTCTGCAGATGAAAGGGTGTTTGTGTATCCTGCATCCTATATGATCAAATCAGGAAAAGCTCTCCCAGTATTTTATCCCAACTCGATTCATGTGACATGCTTTGTTCATGGAGTACATTGCCTTGTTGAAGAAGTATGTTCCACGTTTGTGAATGTAAATAAACTGATTTCATGCACGAAGAAAGTGTTTCTAAAGGCTCCTGCTCGCATCAAGACCTACCAAGAAAAATTACCCAAATGTGCCTGTAGCTCTCAAACCAGTGGTAACTCATTGGAGTACATGGGTCGAAGCTGTGTTATTTTACAATGAACATTTTGAGGCCATTAGAAGGGTAGTAAATAACTTCCATAGTACAGAGGCTTTGGCAGTTTGTCAGTGCAAGGAAGCTTTTAATGATTCCTGTATTAAAAAAGACACAGCTCTGATTAGCACTCATTTTTCCCCACATACTTGCAAGTATTAAAAAGTTTGAGACTCAAGGTTTGTCAGTAATGAATCTATTCAGTTAATGAATAAAACTATTCGAGTGGACTCTTCACTGTCAGAGGTATTCCTAAGAAAATGGAAAGGAAAGTCTGAAAACATTTTAAACAATAACCCAGGCTTTGAACCCTTGAGCCAAATTGATTATTTTATTAATGGGATGGGTGAAATTTTACCAGAAACAATAAGTGCCAACATAGCATTCAAATTCATATACTGCCTAGTTATTTCAGTTGACATAGAATGGTCCTTTTCTGCTCATAAAAATGTTTTGAGTGATGGAAGACACAATCTTACTACCAAACATTTGGAACAGTACATGGTTGTTTATGTTTACAATAGACAAAAAATGTAAAATAAATTGTAAATGGTGCTTTGAGCCTATCATACTAATTAAAAGTTAATGCTGATCAAAAATTTCATGATTGTATGTTTTTGAGCATGCCGTTCTGCATGTGATATATCTCCAAGTTGGTCCTGTACATATTTACTGTTTCGCTTCAACTCTCTCACATTGCATCCACTTGTTTCCGATAACAATAGCAAATAAAAACAATTCTTGAACATGGTATGGGTCCCCATTTGGAAAATTTTTAGAAAATAATCCCAAAAAAGGTCCCCTTCCTAACCTCTACCAGAAAGTATTCAGGAAATCATATCAGCATTCGAAATGTGCCAATTTTTCACATGGATGTCGCTCTTCCTTGTAATTAATATGTACAGGTTCAACTGAGATATAATGCATGCAGTAACTACCATGCTTTTCTATTATTTGATCTTGCATATTTCGACACTTTCCATGCATATTTGAATGTGTATTTTAAGGTTTTAGTATGCATATAATCCGGTCTCTAATAATAAGTTTATGTTGATTTGTGTTGTTGCATCCCATACTTCTACAGCAAAGCTCAAGTTAGATGAGAACAATTAATTATACAGTTTTTAGCATATACGTATCATTGCAATATTTGCTACTCATGTTCATGACAAATATGTTTTTAGACATCTATATGCATAGGAATCTATATGCATGTTCCACTTCACATTGCCTTGGACTTTGATTACCAAGAATTTTGGTCACTTTCTCCTTTTTTTACTATTCTTTGCCTATGGATGATTTCTAAATTTCATTGTGGCAGTCTTTGAAACACTTAGAATTAGATAGCTTTCACTGTAGTATTTGACTATTTCTACAGTGTTGTAAAATACTATGGATCACACATCTATGAATACCCAAAAAAGATCAAAATCAATATGCTGCAGATTTAGTAATTATCAAACTGAGACAGAAAAGAAACACCTTAAATCAGAGGAGCACTCTCTTCACTGGTGGTAAAACGCTGCTGCTTCTCAGCAGAAACGATCATTTGTTGAAAACTTAAATTCAGCCAAAAGAAGGAAAGACCATTACAGACAAAAACTGTTCAGATTTTTACAAAAGCATAGAATCCAGTCAAAAAGCTCCCTAATGACCACTTTTTTAATAGCAGTTTCAAAGTAGTAAGGCTTCATCTTCATTCAAGTACTTTGACAACCTTTTGAATTTGTACGCCTCATCATTATTTAAAAGGCAAATTTTGCCAAAAGCAGATGCAGATTTTGCCAAAAATAGGTGCTGCGTTTTGAAGTCCTGTTGCACAGCACCTCTAGACTGTAGTAAACTTTGTGTATGCACATAATTGATATATTTTCTGCATACAATTACGGGAGCAGTACTTTGTATCATAACAATCAAATCCTTTAAATACTATTTCTATTACAGTTACTGTTTTGTCTATTAACTGTGCTGTAGCTACTGAAGTTTACTTGTTTTTCATAAAGCTGTTCTGACTTTTGAATATTAGATCGTGTTGACTCAAGAATGTCATTGGTCAAGTGAAAATAACTTTCTCAATTACATTAGTAAAGACATGGAAGATTGAAATGGGTCCACAGCTTTCAATGTTACATTTATCATCTTTCTTCTACATTGGGGTTACATGTGCTGTTTTTAGGTTGTTTGGGAAGCTACCAGAGGCAATTACATCATTTGCTGCTGTTAGTACCTGCTTTCTGTTTGCAGAGTCAAATATAAGATCTGCACAAGTGGAATAACCTTATATCTGTACAGAAGATTGCTGAAGTGGTCAACAGAAGTAATGTGGTTTTTAAAAACATTTGCAATCTGATATTGGCACTGATGACATTCCCTTTAAAATGGATGGTAAGATCACTAGCTGTTTTTTTCTTAAAGTCTGTGAGGCTATTCATAACTTCCAAACAACTATGCTAGTGTTAATTGCATTCCTTAATGTTTCTTTCTATTTTCTAATAGCGGATCCCTGTAATAATGATGATAGTTCTTAAATTCTACCATTAGGCCGTAATTATTGCCATCCTTTAGCATAGCACATTGGAAAAATTTCTTTTCCTTTGTTCTTTCCACTTCTTGATTCATCCAGTTACCTTCCTTTTTTCCGTCCCCTTTTAATTTACTGGAGAGGCAAAGTGACACACTGACAACAATAAAAGTCTGAGGCAAAGTGACTCAAAGTAATGCAGCTGTTCTTATACCATTGTGAGTTTCCTAGCATACTGCTGAGATTTTCAACACTGTTATCACTGGCGATTCTTTTTGTCACACTTTTTTCCCTTATTGCTACTGATGTAATGATTTCAGTTTCTGTCAGTAGCTGAACAGAATGTTGGTCAGAGACGACAAGCTTCAGAGCTGATGCTATGTATGCACAGTAAGTAACAGATATTAAATTAAAATGTCAGTGCATGATTTGCTGCTACTGACCTCTCTAGTGGGCTCGTACATCATAAAAGTAAAATGAAACTGATCTAGTATTAGCATTAGGGTCTTTATTTTGTTTCAATGTGGAGTCTGTAGTGTTATGCCACAAATAACTGACAGTGCAGATCAGTAAAATTAAGACAACTGCCACAAATAATATAAAACAATGTGGTAAGCAGGTCACATCACAAGCTGACCGAATGTTACTAAACTGAGAGCTGCTTGCTGATACAACAGGAACTTCCATTACAAGAATGAACACTTGCCACATTGCATGTGCAGCCAAGGGAAATATCACTAACCCAGCAAGAAGCCAGGACCACTGCAGCATCAGTGGAACAGTTATTTTATGTCCTACTGTGGCTTATGAGATCAAAACTAATGCTATAGTAATGCTAGGACGGCCCACGAATGAATAAATACTCATCATTTTTAGTCACAGGGATCACAGTCTTCTACCAGCCTGCAGTCCAAAGGCGGAATCTACATCAGTCTACAAATCTTTGTGGTTCAACTAGTCATACTCTCTGAACTCTGCTGTCACTAGCTGCAGCTGTGTTGCTGGTGTCAAGTCTGATGTCGTAGAATTAGTGCTATCAGCTACTCCTACCCTTGCAGTCTACAGCCTGAGCCCAGGGCTGTGCAGCCATTCAACTGCCATTGCTTCTGCAACCGAATTCCTTGTTGCCTGCCTCTGCTTATGTGGGCAGTCACCACCACTGCTGGGAGCTCTCATCCATCTTGGAACCATGATATGATTCTGCCCACCTCTGCACGCTATGTCCTAGGCTTCCACGCAATATCTAGTCTGTATTACAAGCCACCACTTTCTGTTGGGGTCGGTGTCACTATAGAACTGCTGCTGCCCCCACTTGCTGCTGGGATTAACATCACTGTACAACTGCTGCTGCCATCACCAATGGCCACCCAACACTGCAAGCTGTCAGAGCCACCCACTGCCAGTTGCACCTCCTCGCAGGCCACACACACACACACACACACACACACACACACACACACACACACACACACACTATTATGTCCTGGGGTGTTGACTTCTCTGAGGATCATCATGATTGTTGTAGTTAATGAACTATAAATGAATGTTTTATCAATGCGTCTTTTGGATGTTGATGCCATTTTAAAACCTTGCCAGTTGCTCACCAATCTTCTAAATTTGTTCCTGTCAGGAATTTCACTCTCCGAGATACCAATCTCCCTAAGATCTTTTTCACATTCTTTTAACCATCTCAGCCCTGTTTCCTTAGATTGGATGAAACCCCATATTCTTTCTGTTAGTCGGTCACCGTCCATCCTCATGAGATGACATAACAATCATCTCATCTGAATGGATGTTGTGATACGTTCTGTCTTGCTGTACAAATCCTCGCTTGCTCTCATTCGCCATTGTCCGTCAACCCATCTATTATCTAGGAGTTTCCTTAATATCCTACACTCTCACTTTTCCAGAAGCTCAGCCTGTCCTTGTCTATTCTTGGTCAAAGTTTCGGACACACATAAGCCCTCATGTTTTATAACTGTTTTATAATGTTGGAACTTGGCGCCTATACTCATAGACTTTTTGTTATAGGTATTCTTTGTCAGTTGGTATGCCTGGTCTAACTTCCTCACCCTAACATTAATTGCTTCTTCTTCTAATCCATTCTTATGGGTGACTTCGCTGATATACCCAAAATTCTTAACTTTTCCAATTTTTTCCATATTGGTTATCATCCATTCAAGTCCATCACAGATGTTTGTCATATACTTTGTCTTTCGAATAGAGATCTGGAGTCCAACTTTTTCAACATTTCTGACAGCCTATTGATCTTGTTGGCTGCTGACTATGTTGTTAGTAAAAATGTCCAGGTTATCCGCAAAGGCCGAGCAGTCAATGTACATCCCATATTTTTTGGTCCCTTTGTTTTCTTTTGTTCAAGGCCATGGTAAATAACCAGAGTGTGGATACAAATCTGAAGGTGCCATTATATCAATATTCATGAAACCAGATGAATGTGCAGGCTTGTCACTGTTTGAAGGGAACAATAAAGAATATTATTTATGGCCAGTGAGAAGCCCGTATTTTAATTTAGCAAGTCATGAACTACCAGTATGTAAACAGTGCCAGCTGCATGTGGCACATGTTTATGTTATGGATGTGAAGCACAACAGTGCTCAGAGTCTCTATGGGCTACAGCCCATCTTAGGAATTAGTGTCATTTTCTTGTCCATCTGCCCTGCTGTTTGTGGTAGATGTCCTTGCTTTATGGTGCAGTTTAAGTACAGGGTGTTTATAAATGAATATCAGGGTTTTAACACTTTATAATATTTATTATATTAAACTTACAGTTATAAATGATATGTCAAATGAAAGATCAACTCAAATGGTTTTACCAAGAACCTTATAAATGTTCAATGCGAGCACCATTTGTAACACGGGACACATCAAGTCTATAGCCGCGTTCTTCCCAAATGTTGATAAGTGTGTCTTCAGTGATTGTAGCAACAGCTGCTTCAATCTGGTTTCTTAATTCAGGGAGGTCTGCTGGTAGCGGAGGAATGTACACACAATCCTTGATGAAACCCCAAAGGAAAAAAATCGAATGGCATTAGGTCGGGTGAACATGGAGGCCATGCAAAACAAGCCCTGTCACTGGGCCCCTTGCAGCATATCCAGCACTCGGGTACAGTGAAGTTCAACCTGTCTAGTGGATGCGGCAGAAACATTGTGTGGTGCGCATGCGCACTGGTGCCAAATACAACTGTTTGAGTTGCTCTTTCATTTGATGTAATAAATACTACAAAGCATTAAAACCCTGATATTCATTTATAAACACTCTGTATATTGTATTTCATTGTTAGGCAGCAGTTACACAAATGGCACAAACACAAGCAATGACAAAGCAGCCAAAGGTAGGTGGCCACTCATGGTAGATTGTGAGTGTAGTAAAGTCACAATGGCAGAGGTAATTGCTTTGGTCAGATTCTTGTTCCTCCTATGGATATTATAGCCACTAGTCTAGAGACTTCTTTTCAGGTAAACTGACTGATGATGAGTCAGCATTTATCGAGAATCTGGTAGCAGTTGCTGGTCAGGGTGATTGGCCAGATGATGTAGATTTGAATATGGATTAGTTACAATTAGTAGGTGACATAAATGCATACATTGTATATTATGAGGGGTTAAAGGAGATGTATATTTAGTCTCCTGTGTGCTTTGGTAGTTTAGTTTTGAATCTCTGTATGTTAATCAAATTTATCAGACACATAGTTTTGAATCTCTGCATGTTAATAAAATTTATCAGACACAGTTCTCTACAGTACGGTTTTATAGCGCATGTATATAATCATTTGTTTATCTCTTAAGTGTAGTTTTCCATCATTTTTAGTACAGATGGGGACTGTGACTGCTTTGTGCAGATGTGAGCTGAGTTAATGACACTTCACTCTTGGCTCCAGGTTGTGTTGGCCTCTATTACGGAACTTGAGGCTGCAGTGGATGGGCATCACTGTTGTGGACCAGCCATGGGGATCCAACATACATCCATTCAACCCACAAGTCTGTCGATCGGTCCACACCAGTGACCCCCCTCAAAAATATTTTCAAGTCGGCACCTCTGGGCAGGAATTAAAAATGAGCTCACCAAAGCAGCTTTGGTGCCGAAGAATATCAGCTGTTTTTCGACTGAAACTGCCTCTTTTAATTTTGTAAAGAATAAAAGTGTATTTGACGAGCTGTGCAAAGAAAATCCAAACTTGATTGCAGCAGCATGTAACTGTCATCTTTAGAATAACACTAAAGCAAGCAGCAAATGCGCTTTGAACTGCAACCAATTGTTATTAAGATTATGTAAAGAATACCATCTGTCTGCTAAAAGAGTCAGTGAGCTAAACGAATTTTTTGCTTGGATGGAAATTGAACTGCAAGAGATTTTAAAACACATACCAACCCACTGGCTATCTCTCACTCCGGCTGTAAAGCAATAGTGAAAAACTTTGAATCAATCCAATTATACTTCCTCTCGTAGAAGTACACATCGAAGATACTCAGACTTTTTTGAAGGTGAATTATCTTTGGCATATCTGGGCTGTAGGATGAACATTGGCAGTTGTTATGCATGATTAAATGCAAAATTTCAATCTGATGATGTGCTTATAACAGACTTAATTGACCTTACAAATGGCTATAGAACATCTCCGAAACAAAGAAAGGTATATCAGTTTTATGACTCAGTGGCATCCTAAATAATTCTGAAATTGTTGTTTTTGTTGTGGTCTTCAGTCCTGAGACTGGTTTGATGCAGCTCTCCATGCTACTCTATCTTGTGCAAGCTTCATCTCCCAGTACCTACTGCAACCTACATCCTTCTGAATCTGCTTAGTGTAGTCATCTCTTGGTCTCCCTCTATGATTTTTACCCTCCACGTTGCCCTCCAATACTAAATTGGTGATCCCTTGATGCCTCAGAACATGTCCTACCAACCGATCCCTTCTTCTGGTCAAGTTGTGCCACAAACTTCTCTTCTCCCCAATCCTATTCAATACTTCCTCATTAGTTATGTGATCTACCCATCTAATCTTCAGCATTCTTCTGCAGCACCACATTTCGAAAGCTTCTATTCTCTTCTTGTCCAAACTAGTTATCGTCCATGCTTCACTTCCATACATGGCTACACTCCATACAAATACTTTCAGAAATGACTTCCTGACACTTAAATCTATACTCGATGTTAGCAAATTTCTCTTCCTCAGAAACACTTTCCTTACCATTGTCAGACTACATTTTATATCCTCTCTACTTCGACCATCATCAGTTATTTTGCTCCCCAAACAGCAAAACTCCTTTTCTACTTTAAGTGTCTCATTTCCTAATGGAAATTCTGAAAAGTAAATGATAATCAAAACAAAATGCCCAAAAGAGAAGCGGCTGATTACTTGCAGCGAATTAACTTTGAAGAGAGCATAACAAAAGCTTTCAAACCACTTTCATTATCAAGGAAACATCACCCAACTTTAGAATTCATAGTAGTGACTTCTCAATATGAATTCTGTGTAGAAGAAGAGTTAATGTTGAAGAAATGTGTGCAATTTAACGCCTTTCTCAAGGAAGAGGAGGAGAACTTTCTTTTTTACACTGGCATCTGATGGTAAGTGGATTAAATTTTTTAATCAATGACGATGTAAATAAAACAGAAAGAAACTTCCACATGGGAAAAATATATTAAAAATAAAGATTCCAAGACTTACCAAGCGGGAAAGCGCCGGCAGACAGGCACATGAACAAAACACACAAACACACACACAGAATTACGAGCTTTCGCAACTGGCAGTTGCTTCGTCAGGAAGGAAGGAAGGAGAGGGAAAAATGAAAGGGTGTGGGTTTTAAGGGAGAGGGTAAGGAGTCATTCCAATCCCGGGAGCGGAAAGACTTCCCTTAGGGGAAAAAAAGGACAGGTGTACACTCGCACACACACACACACATATCCATCCGCACATACACAGACACAAGCAGACATATTTAAAGGCCTTTAAATATGTCTGCTTGTGTCTGTGTATGTGCGGATGGATATGTGTGTGTGTGTGCGCGAGTGTACACCTGTCCTTTTTTTCCCCTAAGGGAAGTCTTTCCGCTCCCGGGATTGGAATGACTCCTTACCCTCTCCCTTAAAACCCACACCCTTTCATTTTTCCCTCTCCTTCCTTCCTTCCTGACGAAGCAACTGCCAGTTGCGAAAGCTCGTAATTCTGTGTGTGTGTTTGTGTGTTTTGTTCATGTGCCTGTCTGCCGGCGCTTTCCCGCTTGGTAAGTCTTGGAATCTTTATTTTTAATAAATTTTTTAATCATTATGAAAACTATGAAAACCTATTTATAATTGTCTGTTTGGTGTTTTCTATACCTCATTTCAAGGCTGCACCAGGAAGAATTTTCAGCCTCATTGCGAACATATGGTAACTTGAGTGAAACTGTTTGTCAATGGCTACATTAGAAGCTGAATTAATGGTGAGGATGAATTACTCATTTACAAGCCTGCAGTTTTGTCATTTTCTGAATGGGTAAGATGTTCTTAAGAAGGCTGAAAAGTGAGCAGAAATGTCAATAATGTAAAATGCAGTGCTTTGTTATACTGCACTTTTCATTTCAGGCCTGTGGGTGTTTTGGGTAGGGTAGTAAAAAAATCCCATTTTGTTCAGGGGAAAAAAACAAACAAAAAACAAAAAAAAAAAAAAAAACAGGCAAACCTGGTTGCACTGAATGTAGATAATTTTGGCTCTGACAAAGCAGATCTGCCAAAGGTGTTACTGATTCCCAATTTGGATGTCCTAGACTTGGACGATTTTGATGGACCTACGCTGCAAGCAAACTGTCAATGCAGTTGAGTTAGGCAAGAAGTTGTAACATTTTAAAGGAAAGGTCAAGGTCACCTAAAGCAACTCTGTTGATACAATTTGCAGATTTATTCAGTCCTAGCAGACCATTATCAGCAACACCTGTGACTCAGCACAAAATCGCAATGGGAAATAACTACCCAGTCTATACAAGCCATAAAGAATACCCAGGCTTCTGAAACTGATAATGGAACAATCCATGCCATTACTAAGGAACATGACAGTCCACAGGAAGCAGCCATCATCACTGTTGCAAAGAAATTATCATATCAAACAAAAGAATGTATGTTTGGTTGCGATTACCCATACCCAAATGCAAGAATAATTATGGCTCCATACTCTATACCGAACATAATGGAGACTTTGGACAACCTAGGTCAATGTAAATATTTCAAATGGTTCAAATGGCTCAAATGGCTCTGAGCACTATGGGACTTAACATCTGAGGTCATCAGTCCCCTAGAACTTAGAACTACTTGAACCTAACTAACCTAAGGACATCACACATAACAATGCCCGAGGCAGAATTCGAACCTGCGACTGTAGCGGTCGCGCGGTTACAGACTGACGTGCTTAGAACCACTCGGCCACACCGGCTGGCTGTAAATATTTCTCCACAGTTGATTTGAAAATAGGCTGAAGACCGTTTTCCAGAGTTTACTGGATAGAGCATTGAGGGGATTAAAACTACAGTAGTGTGTGATCTATTTAGATGATATTATTGCTTTTTTTCTAAACATCTCAAGGAGCATGTGCAATGACTGTAGGAAGTGTTTAAGAGATTGTATTCTTTAACGTTAAGTATTGAAAGGTGTCTTTTCACATCCACAGAGATAAACCATCTAGATCATATGATTAGACAAGATGCCATGAGACTGACCCAAGGCTGATGATGTGCTGTCTGTGATCTCTTACTGCCACAAACAACAAAACAATGTAAATCACAAATTCATCAAAGGCTTTGGTGAAATTGCCAGACCATTAACTCATTTGTTGAAAATAGATGTGAAATACCAGTGGTCAATCAACTGTCAGAGCAAGTTTGATACTTTCGGGCATTAACGACTAGCCCAGTATTAATATTTCCAAATTACAAAGAGGAATTTATTCTATCCTGTAATCCCAGCTATCAGGTGATTAGATTTATTCTAAGTCAGGATACAGACGGTAAGGAATACCCAATAGTGTATGCACCGAGTCTGTTGAACAATGCTGGACAGAATTATTCACATGGAGAAAGAGATGTTGAGTGTTAGGTAAGGCATTACCTATTTCCATTGTTACTTCTATGGTAGGAAATTCAAAGTTATAATACACCATATGGTAACGATTACTAACAAGGGGAGGTCAGCAGTGGTGCAACTGACTTTTTGAAAGTATCTGTACACTGATGTAGGTTAAGAGACCATGTATCACACATTGCAGCCATTTACCCAGTTAGGTCCTTGTTTGTGAGTAATGGACAAAAAAACACAGGATTTTGAGTGTCATTCAGTAACATTAAAAAAGTTGCATAATACTGCCTGTTTGTGTGGTATAATGAATAGGATAATACCTTCATATTCATAAGTTTGTGGGCTCGAATCTCCTCAATTGCACAAAATTTTTAAATATTTATTGCAATGACTTCGATCATCAGTTTTATTCAATTAATTGATTTACAAACACAATTTTTTAATTCCATTCCTTTGTCACATAATTTTAATCACTGCATTAACTTCTTCATTTCCTTTCATTTTTCTTTCTACCATTCTTCCTCCACTTGAATACTCTGTTCATGTGTTTTTAATTAATTTTCTGTATTAGTTCCGATTTAATTCCTTTGTTTTATGACCCTGTTTTTTTTTTTTTTTTTTTTGGTCCGCACTACTGCATTCAACTTCTCATTTTGCTTTAATTTAGTTTTACTTATAAACCCATTTTTAATTTACATTATCATCTGCATTATTTTGTCCGTTGCTTTACAAGCAACCTCCACAAAACTTTGTCACATGTTAATGCCAGAATTTGGGGGAAGGTGTGACTTTAATGGTAACTTGTTCTTGGTATTAGTCTTACAAAACAGTGATAATAGTAATGATATTTTACAAATATTTTAGCTTCATGACCAAAACACAACTGAACACATTTGTCTTTACCATCATAAAACTTAATTTCCCCTCTCAGGAGGTTACTACTCCCAGGCTTAATTACTACAACACTTGTTAATTCTGAAAAAAATTTAATGTTAAGTGTATAACATGCAACAGTGTGAAAAGAATTACAGCAAAACACCCTTTTCACACTTTTCAGTGGACTGACCCATAAAAATGGAAAATGTAGAAACACACCACATAAAAATGTATAATTTACTCTTATTGTGTAATTCCTTTATATTCACAACATATAAAATTAAAACACTTTAAATTCTGTCTATTTAAATAAATCTGAAATCATTGTTTTTGTTTCTTTCTAACAGCAATTAGCTCTACTTGTCTCTCTCCACAGCATACAAAGCATCAACCACAAACGCAATATCTGAGTGCTGAACATACAAATGTGCGCAAATGTTTCCTTCTTCATTCCGATTAGGTCCAATGTTGTAAATAAAAAATGGAAACAAAAGTCTCTCATGAAACCACATAAAACATATATTCATGTTGTAACATGAAACATATTGATGATCATTATAAAGTTATGGTAAATAAAACTTGTAATATAAAATTGGTTAAAATTTTAGAGTTGCAAGTCTTCATAAATAGAGAACAACAGGCACGAAATCTACAGTTTGTTGCTGACAAGGAGGTCACTTGGCTCAGGGATGTCCTGGGCGAGAAAGAGAGTGGAAATTATAGTCATGTTATGGGGCATCTTGAGGAGAAATTTTTAAGTTTGACATCAAGTCATACCAACCTAAAACTGCATGCCTAGTACGGATTAGTGTATTTCACATGGAAACAATGACTCGAGGAGAGTTGACCAGCTTCAAAAGTGGTGTTTATTTGCATAAATGACTGAAATTGAATTAAAGCTGTTGTAATGAGCAGAAGGAAGGTTGCTCCTAGTGTCACTATTGTCAGATCGTGATTCACATTAATGTAGTGATGCACCACATTTTCCCATGCTTCCAAACACTGTGAACTTAAAATATCAACAGCAGTGACCCAACAAGCTGATGACAAAAATCTTGCTTACCGCACTAACACTATGTTTCATGATCAATAACTTTGCATATTATCCTTATTGCATCAGAGTATTTGAGGACTGGGGGTAAGCTTAAAGAGTTGCGTACTTGTGTTGAAGAATTAGGGGTGAGCAAACCATTTGATATAATCTGCCTCTCTGAACGTGATGTGACCACTGTTACAAATATGATACATGTCAGATCTTGTAGACATCTTTGTAGACAAATCTAGGGAAGAAACTCAATAGTAAATGGGCTAGATGATCAAGACATACAGCATCTGATGTTAAATGCTGAAACTCGTCAGGATATAAAATCTATTAAATCTGAGTACAGAAGGGTTATAAATCAGTCAAAATTGAGAATTGTACAAGCTTGCTCAAAGAGATGTTTACAATACTTCTGACTCAAACGGAAAATAATAAAGCATTTATTAATAAAGTTACATCCTCTTTTGAAAATTGTTTTACCCTAGAGGTAACTCAAATCATCAGAAGTCTAAAAATAAACCATGTATTACAAAAGGAGTGAAGGTATCACATTGGACAAAAAGGAAGCTGTATAGATAGTATGGGAACAGCTCTGATGTTAGCATTGTAATGCACTGTAAAGAATACTGCAAAATACTGAAGCAGGTAATTCAAATATCAAAGCAGCTTTACTACGAGAAAAAGATAATATTGTCAAGCAACAAAATAAAAACTATATAGGATATAGTGGAATCAGAGACATGTGGGGTCACAAAGGAAGAGGAACAGATAGTCCTGAACACACAGTTATAAAAACAAATGAGACATTGGTAACAAGTGCCTGTAGGGTTGCAAATCTCTTAAACAACTATTTTGTTTCTGTTACTGACAGGATAGTGTTATCAGGTTCAATAAACAGCGCAACAAAATTTCTGAAATCAGCCTCTACATGTAACTTCAGTGAAATTAAAATTACACTCACTTCTCCCAAAGAAGTATCATCTATCATAGCATCCTTAAAATCAAAGTATTCTAGTGGTTATAGTAACATATCAACGAAGTTAATAAAAGATTATTCATGTGAGCCAAGTTCTATCTTATGTTATTTGTATAATCCATCTCTTATCATAGGAACATTGCCAGGCTGACTGGAATATGCCTCTTAAGAAGAAGGGGGATTAAGAGATACTGTCAAACTATCAGCCAATTTCTCTTTTGCTGTTTTCCTTTTTTTACCCAAAAATATTTTAAAACGTTGTGTTCAAACATCATCTTAAGCATTTGACTGCAAATAATATATTGTCCAAGTCACAGTTTGGGTTGCTTATGGATTCAGATACAGAGAAGGCTATCTGCACATATAGTGAGAATATATTTCATTCATTAGATAAAATATTATAGGTTACTGGCATTTTCTGTGAACTGCCAAATATCTTTGACTGTGTGAATCATAGCAGTGTCTTATGTAAATTAGAATATTATGGTGTCACTGACAGTGCTGCAAAATGGTCCAGGTCTTACCAAACTGAAATGAAACAAAGCATGTCATTGCAAAATAACTGTGGAATACACAGTCTTCATCTAACTGGGAATTAATTACAAATGGTGTTCCTCAAGGTTCCATTGCTTTCTCTGCTGTACATTAATGACTTGTCCGTTACACTGCCAGGTGTTAAATTTGTCTTTGTTTGCATATGATATGAACATTGCAATAAATAGTAATTCAAGTGTTTGTTGGTAATGAGGATCACCCTGTGGCTAAACATGCCTTGGTGCACGGCCAGCACATCTTAGCACAGTGTTACACCGTCCGAGTTATCTGGATACTTCCCACCAACACCAACCTATCCGAACTCCAGAGATGGAAACTCGCCCTTCAGTATATCCTCTCTTCTCGATATCCGCCAGGCCTCAACCTCCGCTAATTTCAAGTTGCCGCCGCTCAACCTCACCTGTCTTTCAATAACTTCTTTGCCTCTGTACTTCCGCCTCAACTGACATCTCTGCCCGAACTCTTTGCCTTTACAAATGTCTGCTTGTGTCTGTGTATGTGCGGATGGATATGTGTGTGTGTGCGAGTGTACACCTGTCCTTTTTTACCTCTAAGGGAAGTCTTTCCGCTCCCGGGATTGGAATGATTCCGTACCCTCTCCCTTAAAACCCACATCCTTTCGTGTTTCCCTCTCCTTCCCTCTTTCCTGGGATATGTGTGTGTGTGTGTGTGTGTGTGTGTGTGCGCGAGTGTACACCTGTCCTTTTTTCCCCCTAAGGGAAGTCTTTCCGCTCCCGGGATTGGAATGACTCCTTACCCTCTCCCTTAAAACCCACATCCTTTCGTCTTTCCCTCTCCTTCCCTCTTTCCTGGGATATGTGTGTGTGTGTGTGTGTGTGTGTGTGTGTGTGTGTGTGTGTGTGTGTGTGCACGAGTGTACACCTGTCCTTTTTTCCCCCTAAGGGAAGTCTTTCCGCTCCCGGGATTGGAATGACTCCTTACCCTCTCCCTTAAAACCTACATCCTTTCGTCTTTCCCTCTCCTTCACTCTTTCCTGGGATATGTGTGTGTGTGCGCGAGTGTACACCTGTCCTTTTTTCCCCCTAAGGGAAGTCTTTCCGCTCCCGGGATTGGAATGACTCCTTACCCTCTCCCTTAAAACCCACATCCTTTCGTCTTTCCCTCTCCTTCCCTCTTTCCTGAAGAAGGGACCGTCGGTTGCGAAAGCTAGAAATTCTGTGTGTGTGAGTGTGTGTGTGTGTGTGTGTGTGTGTGTGTGTGTGTGTGTGTTATTTATTGTGCCTATCTACCGGCACTTTCCTGCTTGTTAAGTCTTGGAATCTTTGTTTCTAATATATTTTTCCCAAGTAGAAGTTTCTTTCTATTTTATTTACATCAATCCAAGTACAGAGTTTGAAATGGTTGCTCATCAAATTTTCATTGACATTAATAAACATTTTAAAGCTAATTCATTGTCATTAAACTTTGACCTTTCAAATGCAGTTCAGCACCTGCAAGAGATTTCCTTCCAGCATGTGTACAACATATGAAGACATGCGGACAGAAGAGATTGCCAGTGTTAAATTTCTGGGATTACAGCTTAATACATTCAATTCGGAAGAGCATATCACAGAACTGACAATGCACCTAAATGCATATTATTTGTAGTGTGAATGATGTCAGATATAGGAGATAAAAAAAATGCATACTTTGCTTACTTTCATTTTATTATGTCATATGGGATCATATGTTTGGTGTAACTCGTCAAACCAGGAAAAAGTTTTTAAGAGTACAAAATCATATAATAAGATTAATTTGTCATGTAAATTCAAGATCATCATCAAAGAACCTGTTAAAGGAACTGGGAAGATTAATCATTGCTTCTCAGTATATTTATCCCTTAATGAACTTTGTCACAAATAATGTGTGTGTATATCCAACCAATAGCTCAATATACGAGGTGTGATTGGAAAGTTTTAAGAATGGATCTGCTACTGATTACTGGTTTGGCAGGCAGGTACACGGAGGGTGGGGAATGAGTCACTGCCTTGTCCTTGAATGCCCTCTGACAGGAAACTGCATTTCCTTTATTCAATTTGTTGTGATAGCTGGTTGAGTGCGAGTCTGCTAGGGCTTGTTGCTGGATTCTGTTTGCATGAATATGCATGTAGAAATGGAGCAACAAGTTTGTGTGAAATTTTGTTTTAAAACTGGGAAATCAGCTTCTGAGACCTATGAACTATTAAAAACAGCTTTTGGAGATAATTGTGTGTGGCCGTCAAATGTTTTTGTCTGGTTCAACAGATTTGAAAATGGTCATGAATCATTGGAAGATGAACCACAATCTGGCCGTCCTTCCACCTCAAAAACCAACGAAAATGTTGTGAACATTCACGACATAGTGCACTCTGATCATAGACTTACGATTAGGGAGATGGCTGATGAACTTAATTTAAGATTCTATGCAGTTTAATCAATTTTAACTGAAAATCTGAGCATGCGTTGAGTGTCCGCAAAAATTCATTCCAACTGTGTTGTCAAGTGACCAGAGACAATACAAACTTGAAGTGTGCCAAGGGCTGAATAATTGGACTAAAAATGACTGAGATTTGTTACATAGGGTAATTACAAGTGACAAATGGATATGATCCTGAAACAAAAGTGCAGTCTTCACAGTGGAAGACTGCAGGTTCACCATGACTGAAAAAAGCATGGCAAAGGCAGTCGAAGATGAAGACAATGTTGTGGATTTGTTTCGATTCTACCAGTATTGTGCATCATGAATTTACCTGTGAAGGACAGACAGTTAACCGGGAATACTACAAATGTGTCCTTGAGCATTTGCACGTGGAGAAAAGGCCTGCATTGTGGAAAGACAGAAGTTGGGTTCTACACCATGATAATGCTCCAGCTCATTGTGCCTTCTCCATCGTTGAATTTTTGACCAAATTCAAAATTCCTGTACTTCCACAACTGCCACATTCCCGATTTGGCCCGTGCACACTTCTACCTGATTCTAAACTGAAAGGGAAGTGATTTTACTCGACTGAGGACATCCAGGCAAATATGGAGAGTGTCCTTAACACACTTAAGGAAAAAAATTCCAGGAATGTTTCCAAAGGTGGAAACACCATTGGAGTCTGTGTGTTCAGTCAGAAGGTGACTATTTCGAAGAAGATGCATCCCAGTAGCATGCAAGTACCACCATTGTACAATTACAAGCCCATTCTTAAAACTTTCCAATCACACCTCGTATAGTATCAATGCTAGGAATAAGGTCAATCTACATGAAGACCAAAAATCACTCACCTTGATCCAAAAAGGAGTCCAACATTCAGAAATATGCATTTTCAGTAAATTGCCAGCAACCATTAAAAACTTGGTTTCAGATAAGGCACAGTTTAAAGAGAGTTTGAATGACTTTTTGATAGGCTTCTCCTTTTACTCTATAGATGAATATGTTAACAAGGACTGTTAGACTAGCTTAAGTAAAAATGTCTGTTAGATTTCAGTTTCGACAGTATTTGGTCACAACATTGAAGGTTGGTTGTTCTTTGTGTGATAAACTTATGAAAAGTGCACACTATGTTTCATTCTGACAGTGTATTAATTCTGTAATTATTAGCAGTTTCAATTTACTGTAATGTGCTCACATATTTTGACAAGCTTCTGAAAATGATTGGGGAGGTAAGGATTATATTCAAATGTTCTATGTTTTAGTGCTATACTTTCTGAAATGTTCCACACCCATGAGATTCATCTCATTTTGATCTTATTGGATAAAAACTGAATCTGATCTAATCTAATCTGTGTTTTCTGCTTTGTTGCAAAGCTGACTTTGAGCAGGAATACAAGGCAATTTTGCAGAAATCTGTATGAAAATCAATGTTAAAGGTCTTGATAATATCAAAGAAAACTTAAAATGTAGGAAATGCTGTAACATGATAGTCATAATGACAGGAAAGCATTGCATTAAGACAATACGACTTCTGTTGGAACTGACAAAAATGAACACTAAAATGGAAAAAAAGGAAAATACTGGAACTTCAAAACAGGGTTTGACTGTAATTGCATAGATTCCACTTAAAATATACAACATATCAATTTTGTGTTTACATCAAATTCTGTGCAGGACAAGACAGCCAAAACAATCTTTGTGTGAACAGCCAGATGCTGCCTCTGGATATTACTACCGTGAAGAGAATCAGTACAGTTCTGTGACAGATAGTATTGTTTAATTAGCTTTCTTACTTTCAAAAATATGTGGTGTCACATGAAAGTGGTCACAAAGACAAGTAACATTCTTCACTATTATGTCGCTCATATTCCGTGTGATATGCTGTGTTGGACATGCGCTGAATTTTCGACACATGGATCTAATAGATCCCAGATCTTCTGCTCATAATCTTAGGTCTTCATTACAATGGTCGCATTTCCCTTACTGGTAGGCGTGGCAATACAGTCTTGTTGTTATTAAGATTCTTAATAGCTTGTACTTCTCCTTTCTTCAGATTGCAAGCTGATGGTTTTGCTCGGTGCAGTATCCTGTCTGTTTCAGTGCATATTTCCTCTGCTCTTTCACAACCATGTAACCACGTAGTAAAATTCGCTGACACAGAAGTTCTGGCGGTAGAGAAGAACTATCACACCCACTTGTTCAGAGAAGCTATAGAAATACACAAATAGCTTCAACACAAAAGAAGAAAGCCTCATGGCAAATGGATCCTGGCTTTCCATGCTGCAATTAACAACCGTTGCAGGTAGCAAGAGAAACGCACCGGAAATGACCACAGAAAAGCTCTTCAATGCTGGCACACATGGTACTTATAGTCTGCGACCACAAACTCGGCTCCAGTCTACCACGAGCAATGGAGGGTGAAACTTTGACAATGCCCACCACTTGTGCTGGCGAAAGTCAGAAAAATCATCAGACAAATGTCAGCTGAAGAACCAAAAACAGAAGCCAATGGCCAGTTTGTCAGTAGCTGCTCTCATCACTAAACATAACTTTGTGGCACTGATTGTTCTAGTTCCCACTATCATGAACGGACTTCATGACAAGATGCAGGAGGAAACCTTGCTTGTAACCCAGCTACCAACAAGCTGTTCTTAATGCTCCTCAGTGACACTCTGAGTACATTCTTCCTAACTTGCAACACCTTCAATGTGTGCTCATTTGGTGCAGAAATGCAAATACAAATTTGTATGCAGCTGCTGTCCAACTATAATATTGGAAGCATGTGCACTTTCTTGAGATTGATGGTATTTGCTTTCAAATATAGCTAATAACTTCATCCAATTTTTTAATATCATCATTCAACAAGACAATCCTGTTTTGGTTTCAGATGCCTGAGACTGCAGACACCTGTGTGAGTTGCATTTGTGTGTGTGTGTGTGTGTGTGTGTGTGTGTGTGTGTGTGTGTGTGTGTGTGTGTGTGTGTGGTGTTGTTGACAACGGCCTTAATGGTCGAAAGCTGTAACTGTGGGAATCTTTATGTTGTGCCTATCACGACTCGGCATCTCCACTATATGGTGAGTAGCAACTTTCCTTCTCGAATATTGTTACAATCCTGTTTCCAGTAGATATACTACATAACTCCACCAAAATTCAGTTAATTGCACTAATTGTGCTTACTGAGGCAATCGTAAATGCTTACAAAGTATATTAACCACATCTGAAACAACAGATAACAGATCAGTATTTTGCCAAGTTATATGCACAGTACCTATACTGCCCACAGCATAGCACTTTGAATTATTGTCTTTACAGCCGTTTTCCAATGCCCCACGTACTACTGGTGTCTATGTCATTTCTTTAGTGATGTTTGTTTTACCTTTTCCTTTGCTATGTTTAATGTCATATATGGTGCATGATATGTAACAAAGAAGTATGTTTCATATTCCAGTAATCTCATTAATTCATTCACCCATGAAGTCCCATACATCCCATCATGAAGGAAAGCTTTCAGGTATGTGAGACAAATCAGGTTATACATTAACAGACGGCTACTTCTGTAAAGTATACTAATAACCAATCATCATCAGTGTTTAATAATTTGAAGCCATACTGACCATTAATCAACCACGGCTGTTTCAAAATCACAAAAAGATTTTTAATACTGCTACCAGTCACAAATTTGTTGACTACTAAATTATTTATTTAGAGCCATGTTTCAAGGTGATACATATCACCAGGCTATAGCGGCATTATAAAGACATTTAACGTAAATGTATACAGACATTAAAGCTTTTCAGCGAAGGATAAACTGATAAGAGGCACCTCGTACTATGTTATCCTCCTCTCTCCCCACAGAATGATCACAACAGTCATGTAAAGAAACCTTAATATCTGTATACATGTTAAACGTTTTTGAAATTCCACTATAGCCTAGGAGTTAGATATGGTGACACACTCTGCACAATGTGTCTCAATTTGATCTTAGAAGTAACTATACAAAAACTGTGAAGCCACTATACAAAATCTGCAAATATCTGGACATGTGGGTGTAAGAATCACAATGTTGGCTGCATATGTTGATGACTTTGCAGATATTAGTAGATGAAGGATGTCATTGTATAGAGTATTGGTGGCAATGAAAGAGGCCGCACAGCATAGGAAACTGGAAGCTAATGAACCTAAAACTAAATATATGAAATTCCATAGAACAGAGGATAGTAAGTTGGATAATTTATCAGCAAACTGGTTTTAATTTTCAGCATGTAGAGAATTTTGAATACCTAGCGGCTAATTTTGATGAAGTAAATTCCATGTCCACTGAAACAGAAGCCCGCATTTTGAATGTTAATAAGTATTATCATACATTTAAAAGCTTATGACATCTCGGATGTAAACCAACAGCTCAAAATGACAATATATAAGGTTCTGATTAGGCCAGTGGTGATACATCGTGGCACATGAAATGTGTTACTAATTTGTTTTTGAATATAAACTTTATTGTCAATACAATCTGAAAGGAACATATACTACAATGAAGAGCCGTCCATGGAGATTTGTTCTAACTCAGCAAATGCACAATATGTCCACCATTTCGTTTCCTAACTTCCTTCAAACAAACACTGAAGTTAGTGATTACCCTACGGCACATGTCTTCTGCAATTTCACTGCAAGCTTGAAGAATAAGTCTTCTGAGCTCCATTAAGTCACGTGGACATTTTGGGAAAATTTTTTCCTTTAGGTACCCCCAAAGAAAGGTCACATGGATTGAGGTCAGGACTATTGGGGGGCCAATTTTGTCTGTCACTGAAATGACCTGGAAACCTGAGTGAAACGATCTGCATGTTGAAATGCTCGTGTAAAAACTCCAACACAGTGTTTGCAGTATGTGGCCTTGCTCCATCTTGCATGAACCACTATGTGTTGAAGGGCAAGGCAGTAGCAAGAAACTATGGAATGAAGCTATTGTGAAGCACGCTCAAATAACACTCACTGTTACAGTTTCTTCAAAGAAAAAGGGTCCAGTAAGTCCATGACTGGAAATTGCTGCCCACGCTGTAATCCTCGGAGCATAATGTTGTTGTTCATGAAGCACTTGTGGGTTTTCAGTGGCCCAAAATAGTACATTTTGTTTGTTAACCACACCATCTAAATGAAAATGTGCCTCATCTGAAAACCAAACGTTGTTGAGAGTTTCTTCCCTATCCTCCACCCACTGAGCAAACAGTAGTCTCTGCTGCTTGTGTTCTTCAGTGACCTTCTGTGCACAAGTCATCTTGAATGGGTACATACAGAGGTCACTTTTAAGAATGCGTTGAATGGAGTGTCTGGATATTCCCAGTTGCACTGCTGCCTTTCTACAAGATTTCCCGGGACTACTCTGTACAGCAACTTGTACTGCTTCAATATTCTCCGGCAGACAAACAGGCTTGGGCCAAGGTCGCTTCGCTTCCAATACTGTTCCTTCCTGTACAAATTTATAGTACAACCTGTGGATGGTCTTCTTGCAAGGGACCCATCGTGTGTTAAACTGTTGTCGAAAACACCTCTGAGTCACAATAAGGCTTTTCGTTTCATGAAAAAGTAACACAATTGCCGATTGTTTCTGTGTCGTCAGTCTTCCACTGTCAGCCATTGCTGCTTACTAGTCTCCTAGCGGCAGTATCGTGAATTACACGTAAATTTCGTAGCTCATTTGTTTTTCCAAGCTCTGCTGATACTGCTGTAGAGATCCTAGCGGGATATCTAATGTGCATCGTAAATTGTGAAAGAAACAATTGGTAACACATTTCGTGCACCACCCTGTATATGGATGTGAAGCACAGACAGTAACCAGGACTGATGAACTACTCAGAGTATTTGAATGAGGAATACTATGGAAAATTTCTTGGGGGATCCACAATAATGATGGTACCTGGGGAGCAAGGACAAGTTATTTAATATATCATCTCATACAAAAAGTTGATATTTTAGGGCTAATTAAAAGTAAAAGAACAGCTCGGTTGGGGCATATCCTAAGGATGGAGGACACAAGAACTACATAGAAGGTCTTCCGAAGGAAAACAACACAAAGACCATGTAAGCGATGTTTGGACAATGTGGAAGCAAACATTCGGGACCTAGAAATTGGAGGATGGAGAGCAAAACACAGGGTTGTGAAGCCATAAGAAGGACACTATCCATTTATGTACACACAAAGTTTTCAGTGACTATTACAGTTGTCGATGCACTAGAAAAGTCATAAATCTGTGAGATACAAGTGTTAGTGTTAACTAGAAGTTATATCTCAGAGTTAAAATATTCTTATAAATTGCCGGAGGACTGGCTAACAAGGTACTATTTTTAATTATTTATTTATTTTTACTTCTGGAGATAAGAAAAGAAAAAAAATTACTCACCTTGAGCAAAAACATTTGTAAACAACAAAACAAAACGTGCTATGTATGTCACTGCAATGCAGCTAGCTGCCAGACTGAACGGAGATGCACAGACTTCTGACACTGCATATAACAACATCAAATACCACTCCTGTTCCAGCAATAAGGCACCCCTTGGGCTGCCACCAACTGCCTAAAAAAGATAAAGATTCTGTCAGAAGCATATTTACTGAAAATAATTTGAAAAATATCATTTAATATGCTTATCGTATGAATGTGATTTCCATATGCTTTTCTCATCAATAAATCAGGTGTTATACATATCATCACGAAACTGAATATTCGGCACCTACATAAAGAAAATCTATATTGCTGTCAGTGAACAGTAAACTGATTTTGTTATTAAAGAATCCAATTGCAGCCAATAAAATATAATCTCTCCAGTTAAATTAGGAATGGGTGTCACTGTAGTCTGAATATGAAACAGAATCAATCCTGACAACTTAAAACTGGATGCCAGCCCAAGATTATAACTACCAATCACACTTGTTGTGGGCAAAGTATCAATGTGGCGTCAAGGAATGAAGCATGGCCCACCTAACAGTGTTAATAAGCCACTACCTCTCTCCTAGTTCTCTAACTCCTCAAAAACTCACTAGCCTGCCTTGCTGAACTAGCACTCCCAAATGAAAGGATGTAGTTGGGAATGTACTTTTTAGCACACTCATAATCGTACACAATTTATTTCTTGAGTTAATCATTTTTCAATCCATCATGAGCGGGAAGTTTTTTTGGTTCTATGTAATCAACTTAGCACAACATGCTAGATTTTTTCATTAAAAGTATTCATGCTTGAGAGCTCTGTTCAGTGATACTAACTTCGTACCACATTTTCACTAAACATTCTGCAGTTGACTGTTTCTCCAATTTATGGTTGATCAGAAGCATTGTGAAGTTTGCCATTCAATCTGATTTTAAAGACCTGTGTAAATCACTTTTTACCTAATAAGTCTCAGATGGTCATTTATGAACAACAACTTGTGTGATATGTCTGAGTCACTCTGTTTTATAAAAAATCTTAATGAACTAGTGGGCTAATTTGTTATATGAAATGAATTGGTTGTCATTCTTGAGTAGCAAGAAGTTGTTTTGACAGCTGCTTAATGACACGAAGCAGACATAGGCAAATGTACTGGGTAAACTACGATAAATAAAATATTAGAGTTAGTGCAAGTGTATAAATAACTATTTGCTCTCATAGACACTGCTTAATTTTCATAATGTCTACTCTATATAACAGCTGCTCAGTTTGTGCTACACTGCAAATGGCATGTCAATGGCAGGTCTATGAACATCTCACAGGTGAGACTATTGCTGAGGAGAACTTAATGTATGATGTCTGTCCACTTTAACTACACAGCCAATTACTTTTCATGCTCAATGAAACATATGTCAAGAGCCCACTAATGTTAAAGATGTGAACAAATGTCAACTGCAACATCAATCAAAGTAACTGGAAAAACAACATATTTTTAATATGGAAATTCTATTGATACTTATAATGCAATTATCCCAGAATCTAGAAAGCACAATCTACAACTAGATAAAAACTGTGGCCCAAACCAAAGCAAAATTATTCTTATCATCTGGACCTTGAGCTCATGTTTGGTTCTTCCTGGTCAAACACAGATAAACTGAACAGTGGTTGAAGACATGTTCAAGGCATTTGTTGAAGTCAATGAACTGCACCATTAGACCTGGAACTAGCCCTCTAGTGTTGAGCCAGATTGGAAATGTGAATCAGAAATGGTTTATAATGTGACTGTTGACTTTTCCAGTACATACAGATGATGAAATCTTCTCTGGCTTTCACCTGGGTGACTGCAATGAAAATCTATGATGTTTTGATGAGTTTCACTCTCATCATCTCCCAGCAATGTGTAGAAACTGTGCAGGTGTCCCTTATATATACCTGAGTGGTGGCCATCTCTCCTCACTCCTTATTTGAGATATGGGGTTCTGTGATCTGTGCTAAGAGAGAAAGGCCACCGTTTGACTCTCAATGCTGAATGCATTGAGAGTCTTGCCCGGCCCGTGAAGTGTCAACTGCTAGGGGCGTTCTTGGCATATAGCTGCTAGTGCACGGTCCCGTGCCAAATTTAGTCGATAGCCCTCCTGCCTGTTGGTATGATTGTCATGGATTGTTATTTCAAACGATTCTTTGATGATGCTCTCCAAAAGTCACCAGCTTGGCACAATATTTTTATTTTAAATTTTGATGTATGTCCCTCCTCAGACGTGTTCTGTCACTGCTGATTTATCTTAATGCCCCAGATATACATAGCTAATGTGTTCCATGTAGCATTCCAAGAGGGATGCAGGCCCGTGCTTGCCCAGAGCACTGACAGCCACATTCACAAGGAATGGTATATATAAAGAATATTTGCAGCTGTAGCTTGTCCTTTACCAAGCCAAGTACATCTTTTGTTTATCATGGTGCTCAAAAGATGGCCTAAATGTTCTCACAATTTTGACTGAGGGAGGCCAAATATAGGGGATAAAGGTGAGTTTCTCTTCCTCTTTTTCTACCATTTTATCTCCTCCTCTTTTGCAGATCACTGTACCATTTGATTTGTTCAATGCACACCTAGTTTGTTCTTCACTGTACTCGTTTTGGAGGAACATATGTCTAAGACAATGCAGTTTATCTGGGAAGCTTTTCTGTATCACAAATGGCACATGCTCTGTGTATGCAGTTATTAGAAGACTGCAAGGCTCCATCAACGACAGCTGATTACATAAAAGGTACAAATTTGGGTGTCAGGAACCAAGTGAGGTGGAACAGTGGATGGCAGACTGGACTCACAGGACGACAGTTCAAACGCACATCCTGCCTTTCAGATTTAGGCTATATGTGAAATCTCTAATCACTCCAGGCATATGCCGGGATGGAATGGGCAAGGCCAATTTCCTTCCCCATCCTTGACACAATCCAAGCCTTTTCTCCATCTGTAATGACCTCAACGACGATGGCACGTTAACCCGATCTTCCATTCTTCTGTCCTGTGTGCCAGGAACTCATTCAGAGTCTCTCTACCATGTTCCCACAGAATAAAGGTGTCATCTACCTAATGACAGAACTGTTTGGGCTTGAGCCATGAAGTTTTTTAGTGCTCCATATACAGATTCACAATCCTGGGGGCATGTGGATAGCCCATGGCTATTCAATCAACTTTTTCACAGAACTCCTCATCACATATGAAGTAGGTTGTGGTGAGTACATGTCCAAATAACCTCAATGTTTGGGTCTCAAAATGATCTGCTAAGAGTTCCAAGGTGTTGAAGTGAGGTCATTCCATTCAACTAATCTCGACCTCCCTGATCAACCATCTCAGATTTCATTGAAATTTTATGTGCAAATTCACTCATGCCCTAATGAACACTGCTAAAGTTTAACACTCGTTGAAGCAATAGAGGGCTGATATACAGTTGTCTGCCTGATGCTGTGTGTGACGCTAAGCAGAGCAAGTGTGAATTTCTGGTGATTTTGAGCTGTTATTTCTTGGGCAATATTTTGTTGAAAGAAATGAAACGGCCATCTTGTACAACTTCCTGCACTCCCTTAAGAGTCATAATAATCAGAATTTTACCAACAATGTTCAGGCAGAAAAGTTCAGGAAAAATTGCACAATATAAGGTTTTCAATATAAAATATCATTTACACGCAGCTTTCCAAATTCCTGGAAAATCAGTTCAAACCCGATTTCCATAAAATTTTCAGAATAGGTCTTGAAAGGAGGATGTAAGATGAACATCAACAAAAGCAAAACGAGGATAATGGAATGTAGTTGAATTAAGTCAGGTGAGGCTGAGGGAATTAGGAAATGAGACACTTAAAGTAGTAAAGGAGTTTTGCTATTTGGGGAGCAAAATAACTGATGATGGTCGAAGTAGAGAGGATATAAAATGTAGACTGGCAATGGCAAGGAAATCGTTTCTGAAGAAGAGAAATTTGTTAACATCGAGTGTAGATTTAAGTTTCAGGAAGTCATTTCTGAAAGTATTTGTATGGAGTGTAGCCATGTGCGGAAGTGAAACATAGACGATAAATAGTTTGGAAAAGAAGAGAATAGAAGCTTTTGAAATGTGGTGCTACAGAAGAATGCTGAAGATTAGACAGGTAGATCACATATCTAATGACGAAGTATTGAATAGGATTGGGGAGAAGAGGAGTTTGTGGCACAACTTGACCAGAAGAAGGGATCGGTTGGTAGGACATGTTCTGAGGTATCAAGGGATCACCAATTTAGTATTGGAGGGTAGCGGAGAGGGTAAAAATCGTAGAGGGAGACCAAGAGATGACTACACTAAACAGATTCAGAAGGATGTAGGTTGCAGTAGGTACTGGGAGATGAAGAAGCTTGCACAGGATAGAGTAGCATGGAGAGCTGCATCAAACCAGTCTCAGGGCTGAAGACCACAACAACAACAGGTCACATTCAATTTTCAATTAGAAAATTTGTTTTCTGTGACTAATTTCAAACTAATCACAACTGGAAAGAGCATGTGGTGAAGCGTCCAGAAAATCATTTTGTATTTTCCAATATGCACTAACAATACCTGAAAATGACTGACAAATTTGAGGGAACGTGCAATGGCAACAGGCTATACTGCAGCAACCTGTTGCCCATGTTACACTGTGGTCTCCATTTTGAACTGACAAGTAATACCTCAAAATATTGTGTTTGTCCATGGTGATATTGTCTCTACCTGTCCAAGAACATAAACTGGCAACCCAGTCGGTATAGGAGTCAAGCAATACAAGCCATGAGTGTGTTTCTACATCCAGGTTCTCAAGCCTGTAATTTGGTTTCTCAATTTACATTCATAAGCCAGGTGATGGCACCTGACTGCTTAAAAGCCATTTCGTAAGCTTTATCGCCCATCCTCAAATCTATTGGGGTATCTCACATTGTTGACAAGCAAGAAGTAATATCAAATTTGATTTTAAACTTCTCAACACTGTGTTTTACATTATTTGAAATTTTTTAGCCAGTTTCTCTTGTAAACTGTTTGGGAATTAATCCTATCTTACAGATGATGATACTGAAGGAAAAGAGGGCGTGGAAATGAGGTACCCAACAACCATCCTGTCTTTCGGCCCAATAAAATAAAAAAGCTGGGCCTTGAGGATGTATAAATTTAATCAGAGTGTCATTTTGTTCCATTGATATGTCAATGTTGCCAATCCACCTTATCATATATACAAGCAATGTAATGGCTAAGTAACAGCTTCATTTTGGTTGCGAAAGTTGAATAGATCTTTTGGCGTCAATTTTTGATTTGTTGATGGCCTCTGTAGGCTCGCATGAGTAGCCAATTGCTTGGTTGTGCCACCAATTCCATCAAACAGAGTTTTTCTATGGCTAGTGCCCAAAAATGTTCTGTTGCATGTCAATGTTAAAATCGTTTTCTTATAATTTTTATATTGTGAGTCAACAAAAAGTAAGTCAATTTTCAAATAAACACATGTACAGGTACCATATCATTACCTAAACAAATGCAACAATGAACAATTTACGACATACCCTCATTGACATAATAAGCTACAAAAGGTTGTAATGTAGCTTGCAAATTTTCCCAATGAAACCCCTAACCAGCATCTTGCGCAACAAACTACGAATTTTAATAAGTCTTCAGTACATAAATTAAGAAACCAAATTACAGGTGTGGAAATCCACTGATGTCTGGCACTGCACGACCCCAATGCCAACAGCGCTGCTGGTTCATGACCCTGAATGGATAGTGAGAATGTTACCATGGATCAACACAATATAGCGAGATATTACTTGTCATTTTAAAAATATAAACCACATCTAATGTAACATAGGGGTTATTTCATCTCAAATCAAACAGGTCATGTCAACTTGTGGTCATGAATTTTTCTGCAAAAAAATATATATTAGACCTCTATATCATATGTGTTAAGAAGTAAGGTATTTTCGCTTTACCTTAGTTTTTGTAAATGGTATGGCCCTCTGATGAAATGTATATTTTGTAAGTAACCCTTAAAACAGTAGAGTGGAAAAAACCCTAATAAACAAAAAGTACTGGAGACATGGCAGAGTTTTGTGTCTAAGCTCCCTCTTAATGTGTTGAAATTTAGTTGACACCTGCGCATTTATGGGCTTCCTTTAAATTAAAAATTTCCGATGAAAGTACAAAATTTAAGTTAATTTTTCCACTTAAAGAAATCTAATTTGGAAATCACAGAACACTATCTTTTCTGTCACATTACCAGATATTACTGATGTTAATATAAACAGTATCTTCTCTGCTCCAGCTATCTGTATTACGTAAATATTTATTATTAAAAACATAAAAAAACTGTATTCACAAGTTTTAAATTATTTACTCAAAAACTTCCATCTGAAAACTTTTGAGAATTACACAAAATATTGTTTGGTTAATATGTTAGTAGTCAATGCAAACTCAGTGGGCAACATTTTTCTGTGTAAAGTGTTAAAAATTTTTCAACATTCTGCATATTTTGCATCACTGAATTTCTAGTGTAAAATATGCATGCTGGTAACACTGTTACCAGTGCTCTTCTGTTTATAATAACCGAGTGAGAACTTGCACATAAACAATTCTGCATCAAATTTTGTACTTGGTTTAAAATTTTTGTTAGATACAATGTCAGTAAAAAGTAGTGATAGAGTGAGGTGTATGGACTATGAAAAAAGACACAAGAAGGCGGTGTTTAAGAAAAGTGAAAAGCACTTCACAGTAGTTAGAAATCTGTTAGAGGTATCTTGGTCCTCAAGTAAAGGTAATAGCATCACATACATTGTGCAGGGATTGCTGTACTCACTACAAGAAGAAATTTAGTGACAATCCACCTAAACGATCGCCATCACAAAATGTGAAACTGATGAAGACAGTGCAGATGTTTATATTCCTGGGCGTGAAGTTGCTGATGTGTTGAATGTTAGCATTTCTGCTGTAGCCCCTACTATATCTCCCCTTAAATGTCCAGGGAAGGTAAGAAGCACAAGAAGAAAACAGTATGTAAAAAGAAATATGGAAGAAATCAAAACAAGTTTTACACAAGCAACATCTACAAAACTTTGTGAAGTGTATAATGTAGACGCAATTTGTACAGCACCTGAGGATATTGATACGTGCACAAATGTGTGGTTTCAAAACCTAAATACTGCTATCTCAGCAGCCACCTATACTGAGAAGGTACAGTTACTCACACTGATACCAGGTAACTACTATAAGCAGCAGTTACAGAAATACACACTCACTTCCTTACATTATTTGATTTGAAAAGCTCACAAAATAAAAAATGAGAAAGGTATTTGGCCATTCCCAGATTCTTTCTGTGGGCATCTGTTGCAAGATGATACACATACTGTTGCTCTGGAATATTACCTAAGTGATGACAAAGATTACAGCACGCAAAATCCTAACCAGGCTCGTGCTATCTCTGTTAGTGAAAATGGTGAAAAAGTTAAAAAGGTAAAAATATATATGACAAGATCAGAGAAGCAAATCTCCTAGTGAAAATGGAGAACCTGAATTTAAAAATTAGTGTCACAAAATGCTACTTCTTGTGACCAAAATGAGTAAAACTCCAGCCAGTGAAGGAAGTATGCACACGTATTTAATGCACAATTTGAAACTTGTTTGTTTCACCATAAGCAGTGTCACAGGAAAGAAGTACACAGAGATGGACCTGATGCTTTTGCCTGTATATCAAGAGTCTCAAGATAAATGTTGATTGCAGGAGAGTGCAATGTGTTCTGGTGCTGAAGTGATGACTCTTGAAGCATTACACCTTCAGGATACTGACAATGATATAACCTGTGCATTGTGGTAAGGAGGAGGGTTGGTGAAGAGACAGTAAAGTCAGAGAAATTGGTTACAGAGGTTATACATTGGGTCATGAAATGAGTAGCTCACCATCAAATCCAGAGGATTCACATATAGATCATGGCAGAAGTAAAATCAGGCACATCGCAGAATACTGACACATTAGTTCTTCATTTCGACTTTGCCGAGAACTGGTCTTTTACATTGGAAAACAAAATTCAAAGTCAACACTGGCACAGTTCACATTATCAATATTCACAGGTGTTGCTCACTTCCTTGGAACATCACACTGTTTTTCTATTGTCAATGATGATCTCATTCATGACAATGCACATCCATGCTATACTGTGAGCATGTTAATTGATGACATGCCCTCTAGAGGCCATGCATTTCCTAAACATGTGTATGTGACTGATGGTGCAGCATCTTATTTAAAAACCACTTTCAGCTTTATGAGCTTGGTCAACACTGTGGTACAGGAATTAAGACAAAAAATAGATATTTTCAGCAACAAGCCATGGAAAAAGTGTATGTGGCGGGGTAGAAGGCCTCTGTGAACATCTTGCAACAAGAATCTCCAACATGAAGCTATTCATGCAAGAAGAGATGCTACTGAATTTGTACACACCATACCAACACTAGTAACAAACATGAAACTCTTAATTCTAAATGAAAGTACACTACGGAAATTCCATTTAAAAAAGAGAGAAAGTGGTCTGCTATGAAGCCTGTGGTAGGAATTCAATCAAGTCACTACTGGGTTTCAACCCGGAGTGGCACATATGTTGTAAGGAAGGTTCTCAATGAAATGCAGCCTAGTACTGTGCGTGAAATTCAGAGGCCAGAGTACACATTAGAAGACTTTGTAGTGAGCAACTTCATTTCTTGTGGGTATGACAATCAGCAGTGGGTGGGACAGATAATAAGTGTCTCTCTTGAGCTGTAAGACATAACCATCTCCTTTATGACTCCTCATGGTCCTGTTAATGCTTTCAGATTAGATTAGATTATTATTCATTCCATGGACCCATAAAAGAGGGAATCCTCCTGGGTGTGGAACTTGTCAGATAAAAACATTACAAAATGTAATTAGAAAAACTTGAGCTTCATTAATTTTAATGATCCTCAGTCAATAAACAGTAAAATTATGTACATGAATTAAATTTTATAACAAATTTTCATTAAAATGGTCTATTGCACTTTTGAGAAACTCAAGGACGCAATAGGAGTTGGCCACCAAAAATTCTTTTAAATTATGTTTAAATTGTGCCTTGTCTGAAACTAAACTTTTAATGGTTGCTGGTAACTTATGAAAATATGTGTTGCTGGATACTGGACTCCTTTCTGGGCAAGAGTAAGAGATTTTAAATCTTTATGTATATTGTTCTTATTCCTAGTATTGATACTGTGTACGAAGCAGTTAGTTGGAAAAAGAGATGTATTATTTACAACAATCTTCTTTAAGGAATAAATATTCTGAGAAGCTGTGGCTAATATGCCCAATTCTTTGAATGGGTTTTGACATTATGTTCTTAGATTTACACTTCTCATTACCCTTATTATACACTTCTGTATTCTAAAATTTTTTTCTCTGTTTGTGGAGTTACCCCAAAATATGATACCATATGACATAATGGAGTGAAAATAAGCAAAATATGCCAATATTTTTATATTTGTATCTCCTATGTCTGACATCATTCGCATTGCAAACACAGACTTGTTTAGGCGCTTTAGCAGTTTGTTAGTATGTTGCTCCCAACTGAATTTATTATCAAGTTGTAATCCCAAGAATTTTACACTCTAAACTTCTCCTATTTCCATGTCACCATATTTTATACACACACCAGAAGGAAATCTCTTGGAAGTTCTGAACTGCATATAGTGGGTCTTTTCAAAGTTCAATGACAGTGAATTGGCTATGAACCACTTATTAATTTCAGAAAAAATTTGATTAGCTGCCCTTTCTAAATTTATATTTGACTTACTATTTATTGCAATCCCCCCCATGAACCATGGACCTTGCCGTTGGTGGGGAGGCTTGCGTGCCTCAGCGATACAGATGGCCGTACCGTAGGTGCAACCACAACGGAGGGGTATCTGTTGAGAGGCCAGACAAACGTGTGGTTCCTGAAGAGGGGCAGCAGCCTTTTCAGTAGTTGCAGGGGCAACAGTCTGGATGATTGACTGATCTGGCCTTGCAACATTAACCAAAACGGCCTTGCTGTGCTGGTACTGCGAACGGCTGAAAGCAAGGGGAAACTACAGCCGTAATTTTTCCCGAGGACATGCAGCTTTACTGTATGATTAAATGATGATGGCATCCTCTTGGGTAAAATATTCCGGAGGTAAAATAGTCCCCCATTCGGATCTCCGGGCGGGGACTACTCAGGAGGATGTCGTTATCAGGAGAAAGAAAACTGGCGTTCTACGGATCGGAGCGTGGAATGTCAGATCCCTTAATCGGGCAGGTAGGTTAGAAAATTTAAAAAGGGAAATGGATAGGTTAAAGTTAGATATAGTGGGAATTAGTGAAGTTCGGTGGCAGGAGGAACAAGACTTCTGGTCAGGTGACTACAGGGTTATAAACACAAAATCAAATAGGGGTAATGCAGGAGTAGGTTTAATAATGAATAGGAAAATAGGAATGCGGGTAAGCTACTACAAACAGCATAGTGAACGCATTATTGTGGCCAAGATAGATACAAAGCCCACACCTACTACAGTAGTACAAGTTTATATGCCAACTAGCTCTGCAGATGATGAAGAAATTGAACAAATGTACGATGAAATAAAAGAAATTATTCAGATAGTGAAGGGAGACGAAAATTTAATAGTAATGGGTGACTGGAATTCGACTGTAGGAAAAGGGAGAGAAGGAAACATATTAGGTGAATATGGATTGGGGCTAAGAAATGAAAGAGGAAGCCGCCTAGTAGAATTTTGCAGAGAGCACAACTTAATCATAGCTAACACTTGGTTTAAGAATCATGAAAGAAGGTTGTATACGTGGAAGAACCCTGGAGATACTAAAAGGTATCAGATAGATTATATAATGGTAAGACAGAGATTTAGGAACCAGGTTTTAAGTTGTAAGACATTTCCAGGGGCAGATGTGGACTCTGACCACAATCTATTGGTTATGACCTGTAGATTAAAACTGAAGAAACTGCAAAAATGTGAGAAATTAAAGAGATGGGACCTGGATAAACTGAAAGAACCAGAGGTTGTACAGAGTTTCAGAGAGAGCATAAGGGAACAATTGACAGGAATAGGGGAAAGAAATACAGTAGAAGAAGAATGGGTAGCTCTGAGGGATGTAGTAGTGAAGGCAGCAGAGGATAAAGTAGGTACAAAGACGAGGGCTGCTAGAAATCCTTGGGTAACAGAAGAAATATTGAATTTAATTGATGAAAGGAGAAAATATAAAAATGCAGTAAATGAAGCAGGCAAAAAGGAATACAAACGTCTCAAAAATGAGATCGACAGGAAGTGCAAAATGGCTAAACAGGGATGGCTAGAGGACAAATGTAAGGATGTAGAAGCTTATCTCACTAGGGGTAAGATAGATACTGCCTACAGGAAAATTAAAGAGACCTTTGGAGAGAAGAGAACCACGTGTATGAATATCAAGAGCTCAGATGGCAGCCCAGTTCTAAGCAAAGAAGGGAAGGCAGAAAGGTGGAAGGAGTATATAGAAGGTTTATACAAGGACGATGTACTTGAGGACAATATTATGGAAATGGAAGAGGATGTAGATGAAGACGAAATGGGAGATACGATACTGCGTGAAGAGTTTGACAGAGCACTGAAAGACCTGAGTCGAAACAAGGCCCCCGGAGTAGACAACATTCCATTAGAACTACTGACGGCCTTGGGAGAGCCAGTCATGACAAAACTCTACCAGCTGGTGAGCAAGATGTATGAGACAGGCGAAATACCCTCAGACTTCAAGAAGAATATAATAATTCCAATCCCAAAGAAAGCAGGTGCTGACAGATGTGAAAATTACCGAACTATCAGTTTAATAAGCCACGGCTGCAAAATACTAACGCGAATTCTTTACAGACGAATGGAAAAACTGGTAGATGCAGACCTCGGGGAGGATCAGTTTGGATTCCGTCGAAATGTTGGAACACGTGAGGCAATACTGACCTTACGACTTATCTTAGAAGAAAGATTAAGAAAAGGCAAACCTACGTTTCTAGCATTTGTAGACTTAGAGAAAGCTTTTGACAATGTTGACTGGAATACTCTTTTTCAAATTCTAAAGGTGGCAGGGGTAAAATACAGGGAGCGAAAGGCTATTTATAGTTTGTACAGAAACCAGATGGCAGTAATAAGAGTCGAGGGGCATGAAAGGGAAGCAGTGGTTGGGAAAGGAGTGAGACAGGGTTGTAGCCTCTCCCCGATGTTATTCAATCTGTATATTGAGCAAGCAGTAAAGGAAACAAAAGAAAAATTTGGAGTAGGTATTAAAATTCATGGAGACGAAGTAAAAACTTTGAGGTTCGCCGATGACATTGTAATTCTGTCAGAGACGGCAAAGGACTTGGAAGAGCAGTTGAAGGGAATGGACAGTGTCTTGAAAGGAGGATATAAGATGAACATTAACAAAAGCAAAACGAGGATAATGGAATGTAGTCAAATTAAATCGGGTGATGCTGAGGGAATTAGATTAGGAAATGAGACACTTAAAGTAGTAAAGGAGTTTTGCTATTTAGGAAGTAAAATAACTGATGATGGTCGAAGTAGAGAGGATATAAAATGTAGACTGGCAATGGCAAGGAAAGCGTTTCTGAAGAAGAGAAATTTGTTAACATCGAGTATAGATTTATGTATCAGGAAGTCGTTTCTGAAAGTATTTGTTTGGAGTGTAGCCATGTATGGAAGTGAAACATGGACGATAACTAGTTTGGACAAGAAGAGAATAGAAGCTTTCGAAATGTGGTGCTACAGAAGAATACTGAAGATAAGGTGGATAGATCACATAACTAATGAGGAGGTATTGAATAGGATTGGGGAGAAGAGAAGTTTGTGGCACAACTTGACTAGAAGAAGGGATCGATTGGTAGGACATGTTTTGAGGCATCAAGGGATCACAAATTTAGCATTGGAGGGCAGCGTGGAGGGTAAAAATCGTAGAGGGAGACCGAGAGATGAGTACACTAAGCAGATTCAGAAGGATGTAGGTTGCAGTAGGTACTGGGAGATGAAGCAGCTTGCACAGGATAGAGTAGCATGGAGAGCTGCATCAAACCAGTCTCAGGACTGAAGACAACAACAACAACAACATTTATTGCAATGTTTGTATCATCTGCAAATAAGACGAACTTGGCATATGGTAATGTAGCAGATGACAGGTCATTAATATACAGAAGAAACAATAGTGGCCCTAGTATGGAACCTTGGGGAACACCACATGTAATTTCTTCCCAGTCAGATGATGCCTGATTGCCTACTGCTGAAGTGTTATGTAATGACATCCTTTGCTTTCTGCTAGTAAGATATGACTGAAACCACTTTGCAGCACTGCCAGTGACATCATAATATCTAAATTTACTTAAAAGAATGTTGTGATTCACATAGTCAAACACCTTTGACAGGTCACAGAATATGCCAGTTGCCTCTAATTTGTTGTCCAATGAATTAAGGACATTTTCACTGTAAGTGTAAATAGCTTTCTCAATATCAGAATCCTTAAGAAACCCAAACTGTTACTTTGACAGTATGTTATTTTCACTAAGGTGCTTAAGTAGACACTTGAACATAACCTTTTAAAAGGTTTTTGAAAAAGCTGGCATGAGTGAGATTCAGCATATTTAAGCCAGTCCGGGAATGTTTCTGTGACAAGTGATTGATTACACAAATAACTTAAGATATGACTAAGCTCACATGAACACTCTTTTATTAACTTTGTTGATATGTTATCATAACCACTAGAATGCTTCGATTTCAAGGACTTTATGATGGATTCTATTTCTTTGGGTGAAGTAAGTGTCAATTCCATTTTACTGAGATTGCTTGTGTGCACTTGTCTCAGATATTCCGTTGAATTATTTACTGAACCTAACAACCCCATGCTATCAGTAACAAAATACTTGTTTGAATGGTTTGCAACACATCATGTGTTTGTTTTCAGGGTTTCATTTATTTTTAGAGCTATTTGTTCCTCTTCATTTCTGGTCCTATCTGTCTCTGACTGAACTATATCCCATATTGTTTTTATTTTATTGCTGAATGTATTTATCTTCTTCTCATAATGCAGGTGTTTAGATTTCTGGATAACCTCCTTCAATATTTTGCAGTAATTTTTGTAATGAGCTATAGTGCTAGTATCAAAGGTGTCCCTACGTATCAGATAGTGTTTCCTTTTTGTCTCTCATGATTTCTTTATCCCTTGTGTGATCCATGGTTTCTTATTAGACTTCTGCTTAATTTGAGTTATCTTCAGGGGAAAACAATTTTCAAATAAGGTGCTAACTTTATTAATGAATGTTTTGTATTTTCCATTTGTGTCTTGGATGCTGTAAACATCCATTCTATGAATTTCTTTGAGCAAAAAAATTCTCAGTTTTTGACTGTTTTATTGGCCTTTTGTACTCAGTTCTGATAGATGTTTTACCCTGACAATTTTCAAAATTTAATGTTAGGTGTTGAATGTCATGGTCAGATAGCCCATTTTCTACTGGTTTCGTAATGTGGCTTAGTTGCCTAGAATTTTCTATAAATATACCAGGAATGGCAGTCTTAGAACATTTGTATACCCTAGTTGGGAAATTTACAGCAGAAATTAAATTGAATGACATTGTAACTGATTTCAGTAACTGTTCACTGACAGTGTTTCTTAGGACATCTATATTAAAATCACCAGCAACCACTAGTTCCTTGTTTTTTTAATTTTAGATGTAGGAAGTATGCAGCAGACCTCAGCAGTTACGGTGGCTAGGACAGTTGCAAAGTCTAAGAGAAAGAAGAAGGTTCTGCTGTTAGGCAGTTCTCATGGTAGAGGTGTAGGCCAGCAGTTGCAGGAAGTTTTGGGGAGTGAGTACCAGGTCACCAGCATTGTGAAGCCTAATGCAGGATTGGTTCAGGTGACTGTTAACATAGGCGGGTTATGTAGGGATTTTATTAAAGACGATCAGGTAGTGATTGTGGGTGGGGCTGGTAATAGTATTGATAGGGATGGGGAGTATGATATAGATGGTGACCTGGAAAGGATAGCCACTCAGACTGGCAACACGAATGTGCATTTCGTGGAACTGTTTCAGCGTCACGATCGGTCTCACCTTAATACAGCCGTCAGGCGTAATAACACGAGACTTGGGGGTGCGCTGATGACAGAAGGCATGAGTCACATTTCAGTGGTGTCGGTGGAGTCTATCAGCAGGACGGGTTTCACTAGACACGGCCTGCACCTCAACAGTTATGGAAAGGGGAGGTTGGCTAAGCTTATAGGTGAGAGCGAAGGTGGGTGTGGTGGGATCACTCATGGGAAAATTCCGGTAGTTGTGGGTGTTAGAGCTGTACCTTTTTTAGACTGAAGTCAGCTGATAGGTATTCCTGCTTAAGCGAAATCTCTCTAAGAAAGAAACCACTTTCGACAAAGCTTAGGTATCCGATTAATGAGGGAATTAGTATATTTCATCAAAATATACAAGGTATTAGAGATAAAGTTAGTGAACTGCTTATAGATGTTGACTCTGAAATTATTGGTATATCTGTACACTTCTTAAATAAGGAGATAATTCAGAGGCTTCCTTTACCAAGATACAGGTTGGCTGGCAGCTTTTCTAGGAGCTCTTTGCGGGTGGGAGAGTAGCCATGTATGTGAAAAACGGTATCCCATTTGAATCAATTGATGTTTCAAAGTACTGCACTGAATGTTGTGCAGGTGTGGTTAAATTTAGAGGAGCTAAACTTCTTACTGTTGTTATTTATAGATCCCCAGACTCCGATTTCACAACATTTTTGCTAAAGCTAGAGGAGGTTCTTGGTTCACTTTATAGGAAATACAAAAAGTTAGTTATATGTGGTGACTTCAATATTAATTGTATAAGTGATTCTGCAAGGAAAAGGATCCTGGTAGATCTCCTTAATTCATATAATCTTATGCAAACCGTATTCTTTCCAATGAGAGTGCAAGGGAACAGTAAAACAACCATAGACAATATTTTTGTTCATTCCTCATTGCTAGAAGGGCATTCTGCTAGCAAAAAGGTGAATGGCCTTTCAGATCATGATGCACAAATTTTAAGTCTAAAAGATTTTTGTGCTGCAACACATGTTAAATATAGTTACCAACATTTTAGGAAAGCTGATCCAGTTGCTGTACAGACCTTTGTAAACCTTATCAAGGAACAAGAGTGGCAAGACGTTTATAGCGCTGATACAGTAGACGACAAATATAACGCTTTCCTCAAGACTTTTCTCGTGCTCTTTGAAAGTTGCTTTCCATTATAACGTTCAAAACAGGGTACTAGCACAAACAGGCAGCCTGGGTGGCTGACTAGAGGGATAAGAATATCTTGTAGAACAAAGTGGCAATTCTATCAAAACGTTAGAAACAGTCACAATCTAAATGCAGCACCCCACTACAAACAGTATTGTAAGGTGCTTAAAAAAGTTATTAGGAAGGCAAAAAGTATGTGGTATGCAGATAGAATAGCTAAGTCTCAGGATAAAATTAAAACCATATGGTTAGTCATAAAGGAAGTGCCTGGTCTGCAGAGGCAAGTCGAGGGTATAGAATCAGTGCGTAATGGGAATGTCCGTGTTGCTGATAAGTCACATATAAGTACAGTACTTAATGATCACTTTCTGAATATAGCAGGTGAACTAAATAGAAACCAAGTCCCAACAGGAAATCATATATCGCTCGTAGAAAAAAGTGTTCCAAGACTGTTACCTGAAACGCTCCTCCATGATACTGACAAGAGGGAGATTGAGTTAATAATTAAATCACTAAAGACCAAGAACTCTCATGGATGTGACGGGGTATCTAGCAGAATACTGAAGTATTGTTCCATGAATGTTAGCCCAGTACTTAGCCATATCTGTAACTTTTCCTTTAGGAGTGGTCGGTTATCTGACCAATTAAAGTACTCGGTAGTGAAGCCACTTTATAAAAAGGGAGACAGTGATAATGTTGACAATTATAGACCTATTTCTATGCCATCGGTGTTTGCTAAAGTTATCGAGAGGGTTGTACATACAAGGTTACTGGAGCATTTAAATTCACATAATTTGCTGTCAAATGTACAGTTTGGTTTTAGAAATGGCTTAACAACTGAAAATGCTATAGTCTCTTTTCTCTATGAGGTTTTGGACGGATTAAATAAAAGGTTGCGAACGTTAGCTGTTTTCTTTGATTTAACGAAGGCTTTTGACCACAAAATATTACTGCAGAAGTTGAACCATTATGGTGTAAGGGGAGTAGCTTACAATTGGTTCGCCTCTTACTTTAAGAACAGAAAGCAGAAGGTAATTCTCTGCAATATTGAGAGTGGTAGTGATGTTCAGTCCCAATGGGGCACTGTTAAATGGGGCATTCCCCAAGGGTCAGTGCTGGGGCCACTGCTGTTTCTTATTTATATAAATGATATGCCTTCTAGTATTATAGGTGATTCAAAAATATTTTTGTTTGCTGATGACACCAGCTTGGTATTGAAGGATCTTGTGTGTAATATTGAACCATTATCAAATAATGTAGATCATGAAATAAGTTCATGGTTTGTGGAAAATAATTTGACGCTAAATCACAGTAAGACTCAGTTTTTACAGTTTCTAACTCACAATTCAACACGAACTGATATGTTAATCAGACAGAATGGGCATATTATAAGCGAGATGGAACAGTTCAAGTTAATAGGCATTCGGATAGATAGTAAACTGTTGTGGAAAGCCCATGTTCACGATCTTGTTCAGAAACTAAATGCCGCTTTATTTACCATTAGAACAGTATCTGAAATAAGTGACATTTCAACACAAAAAGTAGTCTTTTCATACGCTTATGTCATATGGTAATATTTTTTGGGGTAATTCTTCTGATTCAAAAAGAGTATTTTTGGCTAAAAAACGGGCCGTTCGAGCTATGTGTGGTGTAAGTTCAAAAACCTCTTGTCGACCCCTATTGAATAGTCTGGGAATTTTGACATTGCCCTCACAGTATATATTTTCTTTAATGTCGTTAGTTGTTAGCAATATTATCTTATTCCCAAGAGTTAGCAGCTTTCACTCAGTTAATACTAGGCAGAAATCAAATCTGCATGTGGAATGCACTTCCTTGACTCTTGTGCAGAAAGGGGTGCAGTATTCTGCTGCATCCATTTTCAATAAGCTACCACAAGAACTCAAAAATCTTTCCAGTAGCCCAAACTCTTTTAAGTCTAAACTGAAGAGTTTCCTCATGGCTCACTCCTCCTATTCTGTCGAGGAGCTCCTGGAAGAGCTAAAAAATTAAGCAAATTCCAGTGTTACATTCTTGATTTTCTTTATTTAAACTAACGACTTGTCGCCTGAATATGTTTCTTATATTTCATTTTATCCGTTTGTACAATCTACAACTGAATATGTTTCTTATATCTGATTTTATCTGTTTCCACAATTGTGTTATAATTTCATGTATTGACTCGTTCCATGAGCATGGAGGAGACTTCTCCTTAATGTAGTCCCACGGAACAATAAATAAATAAATAAATCTTCAAGACCGTTTATAAACAAGTTGAAATTTCCTGAAAGTGTTCTGTATATGGCTACTATTAAAAAGGACCTATTATGAAATTCTATCTCTATTGCACTTGCTTCAAAATTAATTAATGTCAATATTCTTAAATTTAAAACTGTTTTTAACAAATGTGGCAACTCCTCCTTTCTCCATCTTTTGTCTACAGAAGTGGGAGGCTAACTTAAATTCTGTAAGGTTTAACATATCTATACCAGTGGTCACATGATGTTCAGAGAGGCAGATTATATCAACTGGGTTGGATGACTAATTCATCAATGCAAATAAGTAGTTCATTAATTTTACTTCTAAGCCCCAGAATATTTCGATGCACTAAAGATAGCTGGCATTTCAGATCTACCGAGATGAAATCATGTGGAAATAAAATTTCTGCTAATTGCTGTAAATTTTTAACCAACAGCTGTGGCCATCATCAAAAGATCAGTGTGCAGATCCCATTTTCCCAGTACTGCTCTTGTTGGATCATCCTTGTCCATGTGCGAATTCAACTAGGCTATAATTTCAATGAGAAACAGAAGAAGAAGAAGAAGAAGAAGAAGAAGAAAAAAAAATGAACTCTTTTCAACAGTGCAGTGTTGATTGTTACATTGTAGGCAATTTCAATTCATGGAAGGTCATAAGTATTAAAATCATGACAGAAGACAATAATAACTATTGAATAATATAACAGGAAAAATGGGTATAAATATTCCATATATCTCATTTTTGTTATAAAATGCTTTCAAACAAAACTATGACTTGTTTTCCCACTCATTTATAATGTTGTAAAGTAATTATTTTGGTTAAGAAATACCAGTTTTGCATGACATTTACTTAAAATCAGTGATCAATTTAAATATTTAGTCCATGACTTTCTGACCTTGGGAGTAGAGCTAGGTCTACTAACAAAATTTCTCACATTTTGTACAGACAAGATAAGTATTGCTCACTCTAATTGTACTGTCCCTAAGCACAATGACCAACTAATGTATGATGAAACTTTTAGAACATTTAGGATGGGGATTTTGGAGAAAATTGTTTCTAAAATAACCAAAAAATTTCAGGTTCTTTCACCTTTATGTACAAATATTTTGAAAGTTGAAGAATTTCATGCATTAATGTCATAGCTGACAGTTAGCAGTCCTTCCACTTTATCGTTTCTCAGGACAGTTAACATCCTGTGACTATTCATATTTTCAAAATATATTTTTGAAATTTGCAAAAGTTACAAATTTTCAGTCTATTTTTCCAAAAACAAAAAATGAAAAAAAAAAATCAGAAGTGAGTATGTATTGATCACGTCTCATAGCACTGGGAACAAAGTATTTACTGAAAATAAGTTCAGACTTCTATCACTTTTGGTTTCTTTATTACAATTTTTCCTTTCGTTATTACATTTTCACAAATAACTCTCATTTAGAAAGGTCTATTGCATTTTAACAAATCATCAGAAAATCAAAATGCTGCAAAATACTGTAGTTTTGGAGAAGTATCATGTGGAACTCCAACATATTCTTTTTTTTCCAGCATAGTTTTAAATAGCTATATGACACTTTCACTCTTGATCTGTATGATTTGAGATTAAATCGCCCATAGACAACAACCCGTTGCTGCAGTGTAGCCTGTTGCCAAGTTATATTCCTCCAAATCTGCCCACCATTTTCAAGTACTGTTAGTGCATGCTGGAAAATTTAATGTGATTTTCTGGATGCTTGACCACACGCTTTTTCCAACTGTGATTAGTTTGAAAACAGTCATAGAAAACAAATTTTCATAAAGCAAACTGAATGAGATCTGTTTTTGTAATTTTTAAGGAAATTAAGTTTAAACTGATTTTGCATGAAATTGGGAAGCAATACATCATGTTTTATACTGGAAAACCTTATGTTGCTAAATTGTTGTATCCAAAGTGTCATGCCTTTAATCGATGAGATATAAGAAGCCAATGTTAGAACTTTATTAACAGCTACTGCTTGAGTAATTATTATTATTATTATTATTATTATTATTATTATTATTATTATTATTATTATTATTATTTGGGGGGGGGGGGGTGGCACACTTAATACATGTTATTTTGAATGAGACTGCTTTTGAAGCTATAATAAAAATGGTATTTGCAAAAGAAGTGTCAGATATAGCCTATTTACACAGTTTCACAAAAATCACCCCTTTATCAACGAATTTGTAGATAACTGAAAAATAGCAGGTGGATGAATTTATATTCTACATTCTTGTGTTACCGGACAATTGTGTATGAAGTTTTATGTTCAGCACATCTTTACTCTATGAGATATAAGAATTAGAATTTTACATTTTTTTCATGCTGCAATTTTCCCATCCAACTTTAATTCAAATTATATAGCATTAGTAGATTGCATTCCACAATCAAACACACTTTCTTTTGTTGTTCAAACCATGATCTTTCTAATGAATCTAGTTTGGAGAGATTTACAGAACACAGTTTTCTGCAAAATCAAGTCTAAAATACCAAATATTTTACCTTTTTGCAAAATCAACATTGTACTTAAAATTATTCAATTTGGAGAGTGGTATAAAAATTAAACCTATTATTTCAGAACTTTGTGTTGTTAGGTTACTACATGCCAAGTTCCTTGCTTTTCATCCTTTTAGTCACCAAGTTATGATGCCTAACTGTGACATTTTCTCGAGTGCTGATTTTCTTGAGTGATTTTTCATAAAATTTTCTGGCTGAATATCACTTGTAAAATAATTTTCATTACTATTTTATAAGAGAATGCATGAAGTTTTACAAGATCGCCAACTTTTATTTTCTGTAACAAAATATTGCCCGAGATATAACAGCTCAAAATCGTCAGAAATTCATGCTCACTCTGCACAAGTCATGCATGATGTCAAACAAATGACTGTCTCAGCCAATATTGCTTCGATTAACATTAATCTTCGTCAATGTTCACTGCAGACATTTGCAAATGTTCACATAAAATTTCATTGAAATCTGCGAATGACAAGTATGAAAATGTTGGAAATTACGTGATTTCACGTGGAATGACACAGGGGTCTCTTGTGGAAAGACATGTCACATCAAAGCCCAGAAGCAGATCATCCTTCCTGCAGCTAATCTCTTTCAGTAAGGTTACGAAGTTGGCTGAGTTCTTCACATGATGGTTTTAGTGCCCCCAAGGATTTCAGAAGTGAAGCTAGATATATGGCCACTCCATACAGTATGTAGGGGCATTAATGGCATTCACTATAGGACACAGAACACATTGGTGCACGCTTCTTCATGAATTTTATGCTGTCATTAAAAGCATGGGCCCAATGGCCTTGCCACAGGGGTAACATAGGTTCTCATCACAACAGCAAAGTTAAGTGCTTGGCTACCATTTGGGTAGGTGATCATCCGGGTTTGCCGAGTGCTGTTGGCATGCGAGGTGCACTCAGCTCTTGTGATGCCATTTGAGGGGCTAAATGATTGAGAAGAAGAGGCTCTAGTCACAAAAACTGACAACAGCCAAAAGAGCAGTGTGCTGACCACATGCCCCTCCATATACACATCCTGTGAAGCCTGTCAGCTGGGGATGACACAGTGGTCTGTCAGTGCTGTTGGTACTTCTGACACCTGTTTGGACAGAGTTACAAGCATGGACACACTGGAGCCTTTGGATGGAACCACTTCATATCTCTTCTCATTAAAGCCGACTCATGGAGGAAAGCTACTGTTTATATTGTCATCTTTGGTGCTGGGTCCCACTTAGTTTCTCGTGGTTGTGATCACCAAACAATATTTCCTTTGTCAGCAGATAAGACTCTCTCTTATCAATCTTATTGCAATCCATTTTGTTGTTCTCATATTTGGTTTCAGAAGTTGGGATTCCAAACACATTACTGAAATGGGACATTATTTTTGATGCCGAAGGAGGAATCCCTGTCCTGCCTTCAGAAATGGTGGAGGAAATAATGTGGGAAATTCAGGATCATAGATAAATCCGACTTTCAAAGCCAAATATGACAGCAGCAGAATGGAGAACATCAACATTACTAATGATAACACAATAGTTCTACCAGCGGACGAGGGAGATATGAGAGTACTATTGTGTGCTGATGACTACCACCAGAAAATTAGCATTCTGTGACTTTTCAGCATTTCCCGATGAGTCTGTTGGAAAAACATTTCTTGGGTTTGCAGCAGGGTAACACTGCCCAAATCCCACAATATTTCATCAATGCAACTCTTCAAACTTTTCAGGTTGCGGTAGTTTGCTGTTGCCACACTGCTGCAAGCTGCAAGGGATGACAATCATTTGGCAGTATCTAAATTTATCTGGCCAGAATCAGGAAAAGTGTGTGCAAGGTGAATTACATCTTTATGATGTGCTGTGTCTGGCCGTGAATCAGAGGTTCTTGTTTCTCTTGTTTTAATTTAATGGCAGTCAGTACTGGATTCCAAGCAGTGCTTAGTTGAAAACCTGGATCCCTGTTGATAAACTTGTCTCCCATAGGAATATGTGCTGCCTCCTTAAAAATACAATCACAGAATCATGACACTGGTGATAAAACTTCACTCTTCTCATAAAACTTGTGACACCCTGTATTCAGCGAGTACTCTGTTACTGCTGATTTATTAGGTTGGCTCAGGTGTGTGTGTGTGTGTGTGTGTGTGTGTGTGTGTGTGTGTGTGTGTGTGTGTGTGTGTGACAATGGTGTTAATCACAACGTTCTTGCACCATTTGACGTGTCAGTCCACTATAAGATTTCCATTGGAATGGGGTCATATATACGACATGCTTTCTAAGGCCAGGATTACCTTTGACAAAACCAACGAATTCCTCAATTTTGCTGGTGGATGAAAACCACACTTGATATCATGTCTCTTGAGGCTTATTTCTATTCTTGATGACATGCTCAAAAGACGAGACACAAAGTGAGGTTTTCACCCACCAGCAAAATTGAGGAATTTGTTGTGGTTGGTCAGAGACATTCTTGGCCTTAGACAGCATGTCGTATATGATGTCCCATACCAATGTGGGAAATCTTACACTGGGCAGATATATTGGTTGAAATGTGCATGAATGTTATGCTGATCACCACTGTAAAGCAAGCTGGGACAACCTGGTACATCAGTGCGAGTGGAGCACTGTCTGAAGATGTGGCATTGCATGTTTTTTGACAATACTGAAGTTTTAACCTCAGCATCATCATTCTTGGGGTCATGTTTTTAAGGAATCCATATATATTCTTAAGACAGATAATATTATCAAGAGGAATGTCGGCTTTCAAATAAGCCCAGCCTGGAATCCAACACTGACTGCCATTACATTAAAACAGAAGAAACAAGAACCTCTGATTCATGACCAGATGCAGCACAGTGTAGGGCAGCACTGTCAATGCCTACTGTGTATTTGCCAAAGTCCTCTCTTTGGCTTCTGGTAGGAGGTACTAGAAGTGCCGCTTTCATCCAACTGTGAGTGCCATCCAGCACACACTTATTTCCTACTTCTGGCCTGATAAATTGCAATGGTGCCACATGATTATCATCAGTATTGTCCTGCAGCAGTGACAACAGCAACAACCACCACCTGAAGATGTCGAACAATTATACCCATGAAATATTGTGGGACTTGCACAATATTATCCAGCAGTAAGACCAAGAAGTGTATTTGCAATTGGCACTCTCATACAGGATCTCTCGTACAGGATCCAGCCTACAGCATGCTGGAGCTGGATCCAACACCAAAGATAAGAAAAACAAAAGCTTTGCTTCATGAGTCAGCTGTAACGAAACAATATAAGAAGCAGCTCTATTGACATGCACTAGTACTTTTATGGACTGCCTAAAATTCATTCCTGTAGTAAACACAGTTAATGCACCCACATATGGAAAGGTCAAGTAACTAGCCTAACTTCTGAACCCCATAGTGGGACAATGCAGTCATTACATAAAGAACTCGGCCGACTTCATGGCTCTGCTGAAAAAGGTGAGGCTGCAGAAGGATAATCTGTGCTTAGCTTCAATGTAACATCTCTTTGCACATGCATACCACTTCAAGGTAGCTTGGTACACTTATCAGATAAATTTGAGCCCCAAACATTGAACCTATTTGCACATATACTCGCCGCAAGCTACTTCACAAGTAGTGGAGAATTCTATAAAAAAGTTGATGGAGTAGGCATGGGTTCACAACTTGTCCCTGGGATTGCCAATTCCTATACAGAACACTTAGAGGAGATGGCAAGATGACACTAAAAGCTGTGTGACTCACACTGAAAAACTTCTTCCATTAGGTGGATGACACATTCGTCAAGTGGGAGCAGGGTGGAGAGACCCTGAATGAGTTCCTAGACCACCAACACATACATCAAATCATATGATACAGCCATCTGCAAAGAAGGGGGAGAGAAACTGGTAAAGAATGAGGATGAGAAACTCACCTTCATCCCCTACAACAGACCTCCCTAAGTCAAAATTGCAAGAATCCTTGGAAAAAACATCAAGGCCATTTTTTGACTGCCACAAGAAATGAAAGATGTGCCTGACTTGATACAGGATAAACTACAATCGCAAAGACCCAATACATATAGCATCCCCTGTGAGTGTGGCTGCCATTTCAATGAGCAAACACAGCACTCAATCTTGCAATGCTGCATGGAACACATTAGCGGCATATATCTGGGGCATAAAGATACATTATCAGCAGCAGAAGATAGCCTCAGTGAGGACAGTGACTTTTAGGAGAGCATCACCAGAGAAACTGCATGACAGTCTCATCAACAGGGACAAGGGATCTTAGCTAAGTTCGGCATGGAATTCTGCACTATTAGCTATACGCCAATAATTTAACGCTTCACGAGTCTGAGCAACACTGAATGCACTGAGAGTTGAATGGCTGTCCTTACCTCCACAACAGGATGCCGACATGTGTGCCTGGAGAAAGGGGTGGGGAGAGCCAGTCACCACTCGAGTATATTTATATAGCATGCCCCACACAATCTTGACATTCATCAGAAAATTGTGAGAGCAACACTCATCAAAACATCATGGAATTTCAACACAGCCACTTGGAAGGAAGCCTGAGGAGATTTCATGAGTGGGCAACAGTGTGATTTGAATAAAGGACCTTGCAAAGTAGGATGATTGTGTGACTTTACAATACAAATAACCATACCATAAGAGTAACCACATCAGAGAGAGTAGACTAACATGTGGTTCCTGAAGTGGACCATTTAAGCAGTCGCAGAGGCACCAGTATGTATGACTCATTGAGCTGCCCTAGTGACATTAGGTGACATGGCTTTGCGGCATTGGCACTGGTAACGGCCGAAAGCAAGGGGAAGCTATAGCTCTTATATTTGCTGAGGACACGTAGGTCTCCTGTATGGATTGATGATGATGCTATCTTCTAGGATACAATATTCTCGGGGTAAAATAGTTTCCCATTCAGATCTCTGGCCGGGGACCACTCATGACATGTTATCAAGAGAAACAAAACTGGCATTCTACAGGTCAGAGCATGGAATATTGGATCCCTTAATGATGGTGGTAGCTTCAGAATTTAGAAAGAGAGATAGATATGCTGAAGTCAGGTATAATGGGATTATATTCACTATTCTGTGAAGGCCTCTTCGTCTCTGTATAACCACTGCAACATACATCTACTTGAATCTGTCTCCAATAGTCCAGCCTCGGTCTCCCTCTACAGTCAACAGTTGTTCCACCCACATTTACTTCCACTGCCAAACTGATTACTGTCGATGCCTTATTCTAGGTAAGCCAAGTCACAAATTTCTTTTCTGCCCCCCCCCCCCCCTCCCCAATTTGATTCAGCACCTTCTCATCGTTATTCAATCTAGTCATCTGTGCTTCAGCCTTCTTCTACAGCGCCACGTTTTAAAAGCTTCTATCATCTTATTTCATGTACTGTTCATGCTTCACATCCCTAAAAGGCTACACTTTATATAAATACCTCCAGAAAATACTTCCTGACTTTTAAATTCATATTCAAAGTAAGCATATTTCTCTTTTACAGATATGTTTTTCTTGCTTTCCTTGCCTGCATTTCATATCTTCACAACAGTACCACATTTCAAAAGCTTCTATCCTCTTTGTATGCACTGCTTAATTCCTCCTTGATTTCCTTTACTACCTGTTCAACGTGCAGACAGAGTACCACCGAAGAGAGGCTACAATGCCATCTCTCTCATTTCTTAACTACTGCTTCCCTTCCATGTCCCTCAACTCTTATAACAGCAGGCTGGCTTCTGTCCAAACTGCAGATACAATTTTCCAGAACCCAAAATTATCTTCCCTGAGGTCAGCTTTTACCAACTTTTTCAACTGTTCTGTAAATAATTCCTGTCGGTATTCTGCCACCATGAAAAGTGTTTGATAATATTCACACCTGTCAGAACCAGCGTTCTGCGGAACAGGAATTATTACACTCTTCTAGAAATGTGAGGGTAATTATTTCTTCACAAAAGGTGTCAATGCTGTTTACTGCCCACACGATGAGTCTCAATTAACCAAGTCTCAAATGCAAAACACTTAAAACGGGGTCATGACACCAGTGCCAATTTCAAAGTCTACTACGTGTGAAGTACATCCTGTAGTGAGGAGGGAATTTTCTGGACTTCATTCTGATCTTTGATGAGACTTGGACAGCTTACCCCACACATAAAAATAAATGTCAATCAATGGATGGCTTCATACACATTCAGCAAATAATGATAGAAAAGTATTTAAAAGCTCAGTTTCATACTGAAGAATGATAACATCCACTTTTCCTGACAGAAGTCTATTCCTAATCGAATTTTTGTCTCTATAAGTTCCTGTCAGTATTGATATTTTCTGTGACACACTTCATTCAACTGTTGAAAATAAAGAGGAGGACACTGAGGAAATGTGCAGTGCTACATCTGACATTCAATCCATAATATGCATGGTGTAATAACTCTACACAGACCTTTGAACATACATCTACCCCCTTCAGCAAAATGAATCAGCAGTGGATAAGCAGTGGATAAGCATCACATTTCCACCACCAAATATCAATAGATCAAACATAGAAAAATTATATACAACTAAAAATAATAAAAAATAATATTTATATGGCTACATTGTGACGATATATTTTTTAATAGGAAGAGTTCTCAAGGAGAAACATCTTTAAATCTGAATACACTTCTGATATCTGTCAGACATTTTACTTCAACATCGGTGGATTCTTGAAAGGGTTTTATAGCTGCATATTTCACCCCTTTCTGTACTAATTTTAGATTCATTAAAGGGCAATACAGGTCATTTTTTCCATTTAGCACTGGACTTGTGAATATCTCTATTACTCTCAAACTTAGATGGATTGTTTGATAACAAATTTCATAAATGCACTACAAGGCTGTTGTTGATACTCCCAGCTGCTTAAACAGATAGAGGCAGGATGTATGTATGTATGTATGTGAACTCCGCCCGTAACTCTTAATCACGTCCTTTTGTGTAATGAATACTTTTGGACCAAACAAATAATTACCACAGAATATTATCCTATAAGGAATGAATGAATGAAAGTATGCAAAATATGTTAACTTACTGATTCCTATATGCCTAAAGTCAGCAACTATTCTTATGGTAAAAGTCGATAAACCCTAACGTTTTACCAGGTTTTCATCATTATGCATACCTAAAAAATTTAATAATTTTCAATGATCTTTATTATTTCTTGCTGATATACTAGGTTAATTGGAGGTGAGATATTTTTGATAGTACAAAACTGGATGAACTATGCTTTGTCAAAGACTAAAGCTAGTCCATTTGTGCAAAAACAATCAGTAACTTTCACAAATATATAATTTACTATTTCGTCTGTTGACCCCAGTTAATCCTGCTTCTTTGAAGAATTGAATTCCCATATATAAAAGAGTTTCAAAATTCTGATTATTTCACAGGAGTCAATATGTTAAATATTTTACATTAAGCATGTAAGTGAAAAAAAGTTCAGAAAATGTATAAAAATTATGTTTAAAGTTTGCTGGACATTGCCAACTGCTCTTGTTATCAAACAGTACATGGGTACATTCTGAATAATTTGTGCTCAGTTTTAACATAATGCGGATGAGTCCTGAGCTTGCTCATGTTTCATGTACCATTCATTCATTACAAACAGTTCTCAAGATAACTCATTTTTTCTACATGCTATTTGCAGATGTCATCTGCTTTGATATATTTTGATTACTTCATCTATTTAGGTGTTTACACTAACAGTCAATGTATCTAACTTGGTGGCCTTCATGTACTGTTTACTTATTTAACCTTTTTATTGTATTTGGATATTTCAAATAGTTACTATTTTTGTCCCAAAGTCCCTCCTGTTTTTTAGAGATGATACTGTTCAGAAAACTGAGGGAAATTAATGGATCTGAAGTACTTTCAGAGGTTTTTGAAGATGGTTATTCAGATATTCCTAGCGAGAACAAAGATCCTGATGACTATGAATGAATGCCTTTATGGTTCTGAGGACAATTCCACTGAAAGTGACACTAAAGAAGTGTAGTGGCAGTATTCTCAAGTGATTCTGACAATAATGATGAAGGCGATTCTGTTCTTGTGAATGATTCATTGTGTATAATGTTAACCCTTCAGGGATGGCTCTTGATTCTCACTTGGGCACTGACTATGCCAGTTCTTGAGTGAGACTCTAAGGGCACTTTCAGTTTGTTAAGCAAAATTTAGTTTTTCATGCACCTCTATGTTTATGACTTCATATCTCCTGAACTATGTGTCATAGAATGATATAATTTTGCAGATACATTCAGTGTGTTATGGGTACAGTTAGTAGTGAAGTAGTAATAAATTAAACCATCATGTCTGATGTGACAGTTTTACCACATGAACAACGAAAATACAGTAAGCGATAAATTCTTTTCCTTTCAGCATTTTGTGGAGGGTGTCTGTGAGAAAAAGTTCCACAAAGGTTTGAAATTATGAGTAAAATTCGTTCCAAGCTACCAAGTGCTCAGTCTCAAATAGTGGATGAATATAGTCTGAGTACTTGTGCATTGTAAGTTATGCTGTCTCAAGACATATACACAGTTTATAACTCTAATATTTGTCTTACTATGTTGAACCATTCGCATACGATCGTACCTCTTAATAAGTAGATTATGTCAGGAATTTAAATTTTTGAAAATAAAATTTTTGTTGTTCCTGGAAGTTGTTAGTAAGTAACCTGCAACTGGGACTGGGTTCCATACCCCGAGATAGTCATTTAGTTGGCTGCAAAAAGGGATAATCCAGCCTCTTGATTCAAATACAGTGGCATATCATATCATTAATATAAAGCAAGAAAAGTGATGGTCAATGATTGACCCAGTGGGTGTCCCACTGTAATTTCTCCCCATGCAGATGATGTGGCATCCCTCTGATGACTCGACATTCTGTTTCTCAAATAAGAACTAAACCAGACATTCATTGAAGTACATATTCTGTAAAAGCTTAACTTCTGCCATAGAATATTGTGACTGACACCTCTATGTCAATATACATACCGTGCACTCCACCATACCGGTGAGTGGCGCAGGGTACCTGTATCACTACTAGTCATTTCCTGTTCCATTCACAAATAGAGAAATCGGGAAACAACTGTTTATATGCCTCTGTACTAGCCTTAATTTATCTTACATTACATCCCTGTCTGTAATGCGCAATGTGCTTTAGCACCAGTCAGTTTTAAATACTGGTTCTCTAAATTTTGTCAATACTGTTCCTCGAAAAGAATGTTGCCTTGCCCCCAGGGATTCCCATTTGATTTCCCGAAGCATCTCTGCAACACTTGCATGTTATCTGGATCTACTAGCACCTCTGAACTACTTTGCAGTCTTCCTGGTACAGCTCACAAACACACAAGCTGTACTCAGGAACAGGTCAGTCCTAAATCTGGTCTCCTTTACAGATGAACTACACTTTCCTGAAGTTCTCCCAATAAACCAAACTCAACCATTAGCTTTCCCTAATACAATCCTTAGCTGCTCATTTCATTTTGTATCATTTTGCAAGGTTACATCTAGATATTTAATCAACTAATGCTGTATTTGAACACTACAGGTTTGTTTTTCTTACTCATCTGCATTAACTTATATTTTTATACATTTAGAGATAGCTGTCATAGAGAAAATGGAGAAAGAGGAGAAAGTATGAAATGATGTGTAGACTGACTAGTGAGATAGTTTTTGAATATAAAAGAAAGGAATAACATGGAAATAGAAAGAGCGGATTGTACTCTAGTAGGATAACCACAGGAGGTTTTGAACAGATGGCAAGAATATATTGAATGTCTGCATAAGCGGGATGAAATGCAAAGTGAAATTAAGGTTGAAGAGGAGCAACATGTGCCGGAAGATAGAGAGGGATTCACCATCTAGGAAGCAGAAGTAGAAGTAGAAAGGCCACAGAAGGAGATGAAGAATAGGGAGGCATGTGGAATTGATGATTTGTCAGCAGAACTGTTGAAGAGTCTGGAAAACAATGCAAGAAAAGAAATAGTCTACCTCTGTAACGAGATATATTACAAAGGGGAATGGCCTGAGGACTTCCTTGCAACAGTTACAATACCAACAGAGAAAAAGAGAAACACTAAAAATGTGAAGAGCATTGGACCATCAGTCTAATTTCTCATGCAGCTAAAGTCTTGCTGAGAGTGTTGAATAGAAGGCTATATGGCAAGCTGGATAGAGGGATTGCAGAGGAGCAGTTTGGATTTAGAAGAGGAAAAGGAACAAGAGATGCTATTGGCCTCTTGAGAACTATAGGGGAAAGATATATGGAAAAAGGTAGAGAAATCTTTGCTAGTTTTATAGATTTCGAAAAGGCATTTGACAGAGTTCAGTGGAACAAGGAGGAGGAGGAGATGAGTGTTTAACGTCCCGTCGACAACGAGGTCATTAGAGACGGAGCGTAAGCTCGGATTACGGAAGGATGCAGAAGGAAATCGGCCGTGCCCTTTCAAAGGAACCATCCTGGCATTTGCCTGAAATGATTTAGGGAAATCATGGAAAACCTAAATCAGGATGGACGGAGATGGGATTGAACCGTCGTCCTCCCGAATGCGAGTCCAGTGTGAGTGGAACGAGCTGATGGATATTTTGAAGAGGAACGGAGTAGATTGGAAAGAGAGATGACTGATACAGAATCTATATTTACACTGGAAGGTAGGGATAAAAATTGGAAATGAAATGTCAGAAGGAAGCAGCATTGGACAAGGTGTCAGTCAAGGTTGCTGCCTTTCCCGACAGTTGTTTAACGCATACCTTGAAGAGAATATTGTGAAAGGCTTAGATGGGAAAAGATGAATATGTATTGACGGAAAGACAACAGAATGTATAAGATTTGCTGATGACATGGTATTAGTGGCAGAAAGTGAGCAGGCAGTGAATAACATACCGAAAGACCTGAATGAAGCTTGTGTGGAATATGGGATGCAAATAAACACAGCAAAAACAAAGAGTATGGTCAGCAGTACAAGACACAGACTGTCCAATATTAAAATAGGACAATCTACCATTAACCAAGTAAGTGCATTTAAATATCTTGGAAGCACAATAACTGAAGATTTGAGATATCACCAGGAAGTGAAAACTTGAATTGCCGTAGTGAAGGAGGCATTCAACAGAAAGAGGAGACATTTATGTGGCAAATTAGATAAAGGTCTAAGGAAAAGGCTTGGCAAATGTTTTGTCTGGAGTGTAGCACTATATGGGGCAGAAACATGGATGCTGAGGCGAGAGGATGAAAAAAGGTTATAAGCATTTGAAATGTGGATGTGGAGGAGAATGAAGAGAATAACCTGGATAGAAAGAGTGAGTAATGAAAGAGTATTGGAAAGGGTTGGCGAGAGAAGATGTCTGCTGAAGGCTGTATGAGAAAGGAAAAAACTGGTTGGGACATTCATTGAGAAGGAAATGGTTGCTAGCAGATGCTTTGGAAGGATTGGTTTGTGGGCGAAGACTGAGAGGCAGAAGGAGATACAAGATGATAGACAACATAAAGGGAAGAGGAAATTGTGCAGAGTTGAATAGGATGGCAGAAGACCGGACAGCCTGGAGAACTACCATGTGAAAACCTGCCTTTTGGCAGAACACTGATGATGATGATGATGTCATTCTTCACACCAAATAGAAATTTTGACTAAGTCATCTAGTAACCTCCTACAGTCGTTCAACTTTGACACCTTCCCATGCACTACAGAATCAGCACCAAACAGCTGCTAACCCTGTCCGCCAGATCATTTATGTATACAGAAAATAAGAGTGGTCCTATCACACTTTCCTGGAGCACCCCTGACTATACTTTTTCTTTGATGAACATACTGCTGAACACTCATCATCTTCAAGCCACTCACATATCTGGGAAACTATTCCATATGTTCATACCTTTGTGAACAGTCTGCAGCGGAGCACCATGTAAAATGCTTTTAGGAAATCTAGGAATATGGAATCTGTCTGTCCCCCTTCATCCATGGTTCACAGGATACCACGTGGTAAAAGGTCAACTGGCATTTCATATAAGCGATGCTTTCTAAAACTATGCTGATTTGAGGACAGAGGCTTTTCTGTCTCAAAGAAATTTATTATATTAGAACTGAGAATATATTCAAGAATTCTGCAGCAAACCAATGTCAAGGATAATGGGCTGTAATTTTGCAGGTCCGCTATTTTGCCCTCTTATGTACGGGTGTCACCTGTACTTTTTTCCAGTCTTTTGGACTTTGCATTGGGTGAGAGATTCATGACAAATGCAAGTTAAGGGGCCAATGCTGTAGAGCACTCTTTGTAAAACTGAATTGGGTTTCCATCTGGTCCAGGTGTCTTATTTGTTTTCAACTCTTTCAGTTGTTACGCTACACCAGGGATGCTAATTACTATGTGTATGGAATGGTCAAATGACGGTATGTTTGTATGATACTACTGCATAAATAACTTTTTAAATGTGATATTTAAACTTTGGTTTTCTGAACAGAAGAATGGCATATTTCACTCTTTTGGGAAAACACCCTGAGTTAATGATGCATTACACAAGTCACTAGGAATGTTACTATTATAGGATCATAACTCCTTTAGGTGTTATTGAAGGTATATCCACCCTATATGAACTTCAACTTTTGGAGTTATGATGACCTTCCGTATTTTAGATGGAAATGTGATTTTATTTCCCTAAATTACCTCTGTATTGCTTCTTCTGTATACTTTTTTGCTTTCTCTTCTGAACTATTTTTATCGATTTTCTCACTTATTTTTAAAATCTAATTATTAAAAATATCTGTTATACATGCCTGTTTAACAGATATCATGTCATCTTGCATGCCTTTTGTAATCCATTTTCTGAAACGTAAATTCCGAAACAAGATATCACTGTGAATTAGCATTATGACAGCTTTATATCTCTCTATATAACCTCATCACCCTACACCTCACTGTACTGTGGGTGTATCTTCATCACTAGCAAAGCTTTTTTAAAAAAAAGTGAATTGTTTGTTTGCAAAGTAAATGCATTTATCCTCTGTTGTCCATTTCTCAGACTACTAAGACTAATGTGAAGCTATATATAATACATCCCATAATAGAAACAACTGCTACTGTCAGTTCTTATTTACACCATTTTTGTTTTTCGTATAAAACTTTTAAAAATAAACAACCCTTTCAGATTCTGAACATGACTTCATTTATTTGCAGTCGGATAAGCTATCCATTGCACCACTGAATGCATGCTGGATGCACCATCTCTGCTGAGTGTCTTCTACAGAGGAAATCATCACTAAGTTTTGCCAAGAATAATTTTATTGTACTTTGAATCATAGCTCTTGACTGACAATCAACAATCTATTTATAATATATGAACAGATTTGCAAAAGTTCTTCAAATACTTAGTTTTGTGAGAGTAATGATGTTGCAGGGAGCAGAGAAAAGAATGCCCTTCACTGCATATATTGCCACTATAAATGGGTGGAGCCATACGTGCATCAACTTTTGCAAGGCCTCCATTATCAGAGTTCACAAAATTCCTTTCTATTGTTACTTGTAACTGTGGTTTCCATCACTAAATAGCTAAAATGTCTGCAGAAAAAGTATGTACAAATCTCTTAATTTCAGCTAGTGCTCTTTATCTCCTATAATAAATTTTGTAAGAATATTGACTGTTAATGCTATTTAATTGTTATAACCAATCAGAATAACAACAATTTGAACTGTATTTTTCACACAGGAAAATAATGAGGTAATAAGTTTGTCCAACTTACCTGTGGGTTGCAGTAATTGTAGAGCTGCACCACAACTAGCAAACACCAGAAAATGAACAGCTGCTGCATTAGATAATACTGCTGCCACACAATTACAGGGACATAAAAGACACGTCCTCCAAAAACTACAAAACGGTAGAGATGGACAAAATGTGCAAACAAATCTGGAAGTTTCAGAAGTACGTAACTAAGAAACCATACTCCAACACTAATATTTGCGCAGAAGTGAAGCGTAGGGAGACAATATGCTGGTGCCCCCACAATTCGGGCTGATGGTGGCAGAGTATACGCAGCTAGTAGGGTGCGATGGCTGTTCCCTTCCAAGTCTAACAGTGATGTTATGGCTGCCGACACACATACGTGGAAGAGCAGTGCTTCAAAATTCCGTGTGGAAGTGTCAGTTTCAGCTTCATTTCCATGTTCTGATGTCTCCTTAATCACATAGTGAAGTGAATAAGCTTTAGAGACAGCAAGCAATGCTGCACTCAAGAGATGCATATAAACTGTGATTAGGTGCTCCATTGGTAGTGTTATGATGAACAGTGCCACAAACACAACTGTAAATAAGAAACATAGGTGTAAATATTTCAACAGTTCATAAATGAAATGTATTTGAAGCCTTAATAGTATTAATTTTTCAGGAAAATTATCTACAGCCAGTGTAATGTAAGCTTAAAAATTTTCAGTGTTACATGGGAAATATAAGTGAAGGAAGGATAGTGCTCACTTTACTATACACTTTGCACTGCTTTACATCAACTTATTAGTATTTCATTTCCATCATTAGTCCCTAGATAGTGAATTTACTAAGTAATGAAAGGAGTACCACATTATAAACCAAGTCTATGATATTAATGGAACCTTCTCTCACTTCTTCACTGAATAATTTCATGTCTGAGGTTGAAAAAAACAGCAAAATTAATTTTGTTCCACTTACAATTAGAGGAACAAAATGCTTTGTACTTGCTTTCCAACTTTTAACACTCTATGATGATATCAGCAGTAAATAGATACTATCGATAAATGAAATGATCCAAATCTGCACTACATAAGAAGGCATTAATGCTTTTTTATTATAAAGGAAAAGCAAGAACTGTCATGTACAGAGGTCATGCCTTTCCCATATTTCTACACACTGTATCATTTTGATAAGCACCTTTCCTCTTTTCTACAAACTTAAATGATATAAAATGCTGCTTATCATAATTCCAAGAAAAGTATACAAATAAGAGCTTCTGTAGCAGTCAAAAACACAGCTGTATGTGGATATCATAAAGTCAACTGTAAAAGTAACTACACCACATGAATAAGTTTGAATCAGTAAATGATCAGCTTTGTATAGACAGAAATATAGGGTGACTCAAAAGCTAGTTAACATTTAAAAATAAACTAATTCTTGGAATAATGTAGATAGAGAGGTAAGACTTGACACACATGCCTGGAAGACATGGAGCTTTGGTGAAACCAAAAGAGTGCAAAAATCAGCCACTACAGGGAGCTGAACAGCAAACTTCGAAGGTCTGTCAGCACCTAAAACTGCAGAATTTGGACTACTGAAACTCTTAGAACTGGTACAGGAACGCCATTCATAACAAGGAAGTCACGGTGTGGTGTGGATTTACCACATCAATTGCAATTTTCTTTGAGGAAATGTGGGGTGCTGCTTTTCAAACTGTCAGCACAACACGTGTGTGGTATGTTAATACGTTACAGAATCACATGATCCCCAGCTTGGCTGATAAACACCTGCAGGAATATATGACTTAAATAGGATGGTATTCTGCCCAATATTGCAACATGAGTGAAAATCTCTTGCGCACATCGCTGATGATGATTGCATGCTGAGCTGCCACTTCCATCATGTTTGGCCTCCCAGGTCCTCTGACCTCAATCCATGTGATTACTGGTTGTGGAGTTACCTGAAGTTGCAAGTCTACTGCAATCATCTGGCCTTATCAGGCATTCTAGAGAACAACATCCGATTGTGATATCTCACATACCAATTGATATGCTGTACAGTACTGTTCACAACAGTGTCCCTCAATGCCTGATGGCTGCCATGTTGAACATTTGTTATAAATAACATCGTCCTTGTTAAAAATCAATTGTTATGGTAGTTACTGATTTTTTTGTCATATGTAGAGCAATCTGTTGTGTCACTTTGAGTGCCATTCTTTTCTTTCAATAAAACCACATGTCATTTCAACACATGTTAACACACAAGGGTGACTCAAATGAAAATCTTAAATTTGTAATAACAAATCAAAATTTCACACAGTTAGCTTGTAAGTTGGTAGGTTGCATGCAGAATGGCCTGTACGCAGCAGCACAGTGCAGATTCACACATACCGTCGCAGTAACAGTATAAAGATGACCGCCCCACTTGTGTCTTGCACCAGGGAAGAACAGCGTTCTGTTACTTGGTTTTTGCATAGTGAAGGAGTGAAACCTATTGAAATTCATGGACGAATGAAGGTTCAGTACGGTGATGCATCTTTGTCACAGCAGCAAGTCTACCAATTTGCAAATGGTGTGACTTCAGTGGAAGATGCTGCTCATCCAGGTCAGGCACAGTGAGTTGTGACTCCACAGAACATTGCAGCAGTTGAAGCCATAGTGAAGGAAAACCACCAAGTGACACTTAATGACATTGCAGCATGTTTACAGACTAGTCATGGGTCAGCACACCACATTGTGCATGATTTGTTTCAGTTTTACAAAATGTCTGCTAGATGGGTGCCACGGCAGCTGACTCCTGAATGAGAGAACGACGTGTTGATGCTTGTGAAGAACTTCTTCAGAACTTTCAACGGGAAGATGATGGTTTTCTTGCAAGAATCGTTAATGAGGACGAAACTTGGGTTCACTTCCACCAACCGGAAACAAACAGAGTGAGTGCAAGGAATGGCGCCATTCCTCATCACCAAAACCAAACAAGTTTCGAACAGAACCACCAGCAGAGAAGGTTATACTGACTCTCTTTTGGGATGAAAAAGACATCATTTTGGAGCATTACATACCTAGAGGGACCACTGTCACCAGTGCATCATACACAGATCTCCTAAAAAAATCATCTGCGGCCTGCAATCAAATCAAAGCGACGTGGATTGCTGTCAGCAGGTGTCCTTTTGCAGCATGACAATACAAGGCCCCAAACTGCCCATACAACAGTTGCAACAATCACAGACCTGCATTCTGAGTGTCTTCCTCATCCACCATACTCACCAGACCTTGCCCCCAAGTGATTTCCACATGTTTGGACCACTCAGAAACGCAATGGGAGGAAAGAAGTTCCATTCTGATGAAGAGGTACACCACGTGGTGCACGAGTGGTTGCGTGGAGTACCAAAACAATTTTTTTCTAAGGAATTTATGCACTTTGTAAGCGCTGGAGGACTTGCATTGAGCATGGGGAGAGATTATGCTGAAAAGTGATACAGCTTTGTACCACTTCTGCACAATAAATAATATTTTTAAAAAATATTTAAGGTTTTCATTTGACTCACCCTAGTACTTCTGGGTCACCCATATATGTAAGTGGGCTGGCTTTCGCACAGCCAATATCACACATTACATACTATATGTAAAATGAATGTTCTAAAAACAGCAAAAAAAATAATTAGGCTGTGGCTGATTCTGCAGGTGGAGAGAAACAAGAATAATGTGTGCAAAAGTAAGTAAAAACATGTCCAGCGCAGTAATTGAAGTGACACAATCTCAATACACAGCAAAATATCTGGCAGTTCCTTGGTATTGTAAATACTATCATTAAACAGATTTTACATAACTAACCTATCAGCAAACTCATATCATCAGTGGGAAATCAAGGATAGAGTACTCACTGCATCGAGGAGGCGTCAGATCTCACAATGGACATTGTCCAATAGCTTGATAATATCAGACAGTTTTTTATGTGTGCACTCAAAGCCTCTTCCTTGTTAATATTATCGATATTTAAAATTAGAACAGAAATATTACAGGGCAACTTAAATGATCAGGAATTACGACAGTGTAGGAAACTGACGTGCCTCAGATAGTTCTTTGGGTCCTTGAAACCTTTGTACTATGGGTATAGTTGCTGGTGGTCCTGCTGCCACTTTTGAGTTCCTATGACAACTCTCTTTCTGCCCAAGTGGAACAATATTGAGACTATTAGGTTAAGGTAACTTTGTCAGTGACTTCAGGCCAAAATTGAGCATGTCTAACTACTTCTATGCCCACACTTTGCTACATGAATTTCGGCTAAAGCGACGTTAAGAATCCAATTGCTTGGATGTACTAATTTTTCATGTAAGGACAAAAACAGGAGAATTCTAGAATTTGAAGAAAGTTTAGTGACATTAAAAGTTTTGTTAAATAAGATCACGTAGGAGCGTGGCAAAAAAACAAACACAAAAAATGGAATTAAAAACAGTAAATACATTTTACTGCAGAGAAACATAGCTGGGGTGACATTCAAGTGTATTCTTTATTATAAGCAAGAAAATTAAAAACAATATTACTCACACTGAAGGATTTTGTTCAAAATAGTAAGGACTTGTTTTAAAAATAAACAAATGACATCTCTTGGGGATCATTCAAGTCTATGCACAACTATGCTCACACTCTGATGACAAGATAAAAGCCCTTAACTAAACTGATAAATGACAGTAAACAACATACAAGATGATAACAGGAGATTGTAATCGGAAAGTACTACAAAAAATGAAAGAAGAAATCTGCAGTGGGACACTTCAAGTACGATACCAGAAATGACTGACGTCATATGGTAGTTCTATTAGCCAAAACAGTACCATGTTTCTCCTCTCTCAGAAAATGAACTTGCCAAGGACAAAATGAAACTGACTACAAACTATAAAACAGTGAAGTTATTTAAAGCAATATTGACTATTATTAGACCATACATGTTACAAAAATATGAAAAAGCTTTCAGAGAACACTACCAGTCACAAACTTTTATTGAATTACTGTAATTATTTAACCAATTGAAAATAACCAATACAGTCTGTTCTCATCATCATCCCCATCGTAGTCATCGTCGTCGTCATCGCCGCAGCCACCACCACCACCACCACCACCACCACCACCACCACCACCACCATACAGGCCAGATTAACATGTACTGTCTATAAGCCCCTTCCATTTTCTTCAGTCAAAGAACACAGTTCACTCACATTAATGTGATCACTGCCTATGTCCACTGTCAATCTGCAATAACCAGTCACAAACGTGACGTGACAGCACTAGCAGTGAAGGGTGTATAAAGTGTGTTGGGAGGGGGGATGTAGAGAATAGTGCAGTCATTGTTGTAATGCAGAAATCGAGCAATTTATCTGACAGCCAAAAGGGTACAATAAATGGTCTTCAGGCCAAGCAAGGAAGCATTTCCAAAAGGCTACATTTGTAAACTGTTCTCACGCTGCTGTGGTTAAAGTATACCATACATGGCAAAAGACACTATCCAAAAATGGTGCCAAGACAACTGTGAAGCATCCAAGCCACAGATGATGGGAAGAACTGCAGCTGCAGAGATGTGTACAGGCAAATAAATGTGTAACTACTGAACAACTGACCACTCAGATGAACCAAGGGGCTACCAGCAGTATCTCCTCAATGACCATTCGGCACACACAACTGTGTGCGCACCTACGCAACAGACATTTGATTCATGTACCTTTTCTGACTGTTGTTTATCGGTGACAAAGGCCATAATTTGTATGTCAATATCACAACTGGACATCCACTGAATGGTGACATGTGGCCTCTTACGATGAATCATGTTTTATGGTCCATTGGCATATACGGCATGAAACATCTGAGAGCAAACATCTTGCAACAAATGTTGGAAGGATCCAGACTGGAGGAGATAGCGCTATGGTCTGGGGAATGTTTTCTTGGAATTCCCTAGATGATCTCGTTCTTCTGGAAGGCACATTGGATCAACTCAAACGTGCATCCATCCTTGGGGACCATGTCCACCTCTACATGCAGTTTGATTTTCCCTGGCACAATGACATTTGCAGCAGGACAATTCAATGTCTCACACAGTTTGCAGTGTACATGGGTGGTTCAAAGAACAGCAGGATGAGATTATCATACTTCCTGGCCACCAAAATCTCTGATTTAAACCCTACTGAGAATGTTTAGGACAACATTGACTAGGTTACATGCACCATGGATCCTGAACTGAGAAACTTAATGCAACTGGCCATGGCACTGGAGTCAGCATGACATCGTATTCTTGTTGGTACATTTCAGAACTTCACTGACTTTCTTCCTGCATGTCTCACAGCAGTCCACACAGAAAATGCACTATAGGCCCTGTGGTCATATTAATCTGAGTGGACAGTGTATAAACTGTCACAGAGAACCTCATCTATTGCCCTTGCTCTGGCAGAACGGTCTTCCTTGATCATGTCCAATCAATAGGTTTTGGGTTTCCCTAAAGGTTGTATTCCTTCCACCTCTCTTTCCAAATTTATTTAGGCTGTTCTCATTGTCTTGAACCTCATAACGTGCCCATACCACCATGGTCTGGATGTGCTGATTCTGTGTAAAATGGATGTCTTGGTTCTAGCTTTCTTCCTCAGCACCTCTGCAATAGCTGGGGAGAAAAACAAAGGTCAATCACTGAAGATGACCCTGTAGATGTAGGAAAGAGGGCCTTTTTAACTCTGGTGAGATGACAGACACTCTCTCAGTGGATGAATCGCTCAATAATTTGACTCTGGGCGTGAGTGGTAGGCTAGCCCCAAAGCACAATCTGTGCACTAAAGTCTCCCTTGAGAAGGAATGGGTGGGGAAGGGCCTAGAAAAGTTTTGTCAATGCATCTGGATCCAATGGATCATGAAATGGAAGATATAAAGAACACACTGTGATTTTAACTGGTGTGGGAACTTCCACTGTAACTTCTTGTGTGGCCTTGATAAGAGGGAAAGGAGAGGAGTGGCATCTGTAGTCAGTGACTTTAAAATAAGTTTCCTACAAGCAGATGCGAAACTCTCTCTCTCTCGCGCCAGGAACTGTAATTCTTCTAAATGCAATCGGTATTCATTTATATTCTGCTGCAACAGAGAACTCCCTGGGGGAACCACTGATTTGTGGTGGTTGTACTTGTTGTTATCCCTCAGTGGTGGTGATTTACCCGAGAGATCAGGCGGAACATTTGACAGTGCCTGGCTCTCCGGTACCTCCGTGCAGGTATCAGTACTCTCAACAGTAAAATCACCATTGGAAAGGGAGTACTCACTGATACAATAGTTTAGCTGCCACTTTCTTTGATTTAAAATAACTTTTGTATGTCTTTTTCCTCACTTATGGTAGGAGTTGCTTGTATAGATAGAGAGGACGGCTTAATGGGTTCCTGATTGTGTGCAATGGTACTACGCTGAGGTTCCAAGAGTGTGGTTGATGGCTTCCGAATGATTTCAGCTTCAAGTGTAACTTTCTGCCCCCCCCCCCCCCTCCCCAACACACACACACACACACACACACAGGTACACTGGCATGTGCATGTACTCATACTTGAGTCAGTAGGGGCTAGCTGATGGTACACCTGTACGTCAGGAGGAGATATGAACTGGAGTTGCTCCACAGGGATCCCATGATCCATTACAGAAACAAATATTGACCTAGATAGAGCTCCACATGCCTAAGCAAGCTTTATACAATGGTGGCAACAGGTGCCCCAGATGTTACATCACTAGAGATTGTTTTAACTCAAAAACCATTCAGCTCATAAGCACGTAGCAAACCTTGAGGTTAATGTTTTTTTTTTCCTTTCAATAGAGATGTGTACCCTCCTTAAAGTCCAGTGAAGCCAAAACCACCTTTCCCCAAAACACACAATGATCCACCACTGGGCCTAACAATGGTGCCTGAAGAATGCAGAGTTAGAAGAGGTATGGTGGCAATGACCAGTCTCCCAGATAGGTGTAGGAACCACAACCAACAACGCCTTGGGGTGCGGATCAGAGCCATCAGGTGGAGAAGCCGTCGGCGGTGGAGCACGCAGCACCGGGTAAACAAAAGGATGAGTCTGACGACAGACCAATGACAACCGACCACGACCGACTATGACTGACACAACAAGGAAGAGGCAAACAACGGAGGTTTGTAGAAACCACAACACCAAACACCAACAGTAAATCCACTCGGAACCAGAGCCAGGCAAAAGTCAACAACGAGCAACAGCAAGAACGCAGTACCGCCGAGATAGAAACTCAATCCAGAGCGAGTACCAGACTGACTGGACTTGGGCAGAGCAGGTCCCCATATACGAAACCGGAGGGAGAGGCTATTGGCTGCTGTCTGCACATGGCGTAGCGGTAGCATCCTCGCTGCTCGAGAGCTGCTGCGCGGAATAGCCACCGCAGACGCGGAGCCCTCTATGGGCTGACCACGTCCATTTGTTCTGGCGCGTGTTCGACTTCCGGGGCGTGAGGTACAGATACCTCCTCTCCCCCCCCCCCCCCCAAAAAAAAATTGGTGCATAGGGGCAGAAATGCCCCAGATGATGCCGAGGCGGGCGGAAAGAGGGCACGGGTTGTGAGACGTCCGAAAGGACCACTGGGGGAAGGAAGGGCAGACTGTCTGCGGCATCCATCAAGGTGTCACCAGAGGGCTGGGGGTCAGAGAGCGTCTCTATAACCTGGCGAGGAGGAAGGCGTGTCTGTAGAGCCAGCGAGGATATGGAGGTGGAAGGGGAGTGCTCCACCTCGAGTCTCCGCACCAGGAAGCAGGGAAGGCGATGGGGGAGGAGTCAACGCCGGGGTGCCTGAGGGCGGAGTTGGTTATGGTGGCGATGCTCGAGCCCCCTGTGTGTCTGTACGGTCTTCACACGCCGCCAATGAGCTGCCGTCACGGTATCCATGCAGGTGTGGTGCCATAGGAGCGGGACCACACTGTCATGCCGGGGGCGTAGTGCTGGGAGGGGCGAGAGCAGGGCCCAGAAGGGGATGGTGTCAGCAGGTGTAGGAGGGTACGAGGTTGTCGCCCGTGAAGCAGTTCAGCAGGACTATGACCGGCCAACGGTGTAGTGCGGTAGGTGCCGAGAAATAAGGTGAGGGCCGAGGTGGTGTTCAGCGGCTCCACTGATTTCATCAGCTGCTGTTTGAAAGTGCGGAACAAGCGTTCTGCCGCACCATTGGATGAAGGATGGAAGGGGGGAGAGTGAATGTGGTTGATACCGTTAGCGGAGCAGAAGTTCTGGAACGAGGGCACCGTGAATTGGGGCCTGTTATCTCTGACCAACGTGTGAGGAAGGCTTTCAATGGCCAACACCTGGGCCAAGGCTGTGATGGTGGCGTCAGTGGTGGTGGACACCATGCGGACCACACATGAGTATTTGGAATATGCATCAATGATGAGGAGCCACATGGAGTCTAAGAAGGGGCCTGCAAAATCTAGACGGATCCTGTCCCAGGGTTGGCTGGGTGTTGGCCAGGGCATAAAAGATTGTGGAGGACTAGCCTGATGACACGCACACACTGTGGAACCACGGACCAGGTTCTCAATGTCTCCATCGATCCTGGCCAATAGACATGTCGTCGAGCCAACGCTTTCATGCGAGACATCCCTCAGTGTCCGCGGTGTAATAAGTGCAGGACTCGGTGGCGTAAGTCTGGAGGGATGACCACCCGATGGGTGTCCGAGTCCGTGGACAACAGGAGGACGTCCTCCATCACCGAAAGTCTGTATGAGACGTGACGCCAAGGGCTGAAGTCCGTTTTCAAACGTCGAGTGAGGTAGGGAGGCCAACCATGGGTCACATAGCGGAGGACTTGCTGCAGAATGGGGTCCCTGCACGTGGAAGCGTCGATTTGCGTATCCGTCAGAGGAAATTCATCAAGAGTCTCCCGGCGGGCAGAGTCGATGTGGAAGCACAGGACTTACTGCTGGTTGAACGCAGGATGGGGTCCTGCTGGGAGACGTGACAAGGCATGTGCATTAGTGTGTTGACCGGTGGGCTTATAGCGGATGGTGTAAGTGTAATTACGCAAGAACAACACCCAGCGCTGAAGATGCCTAGCCGTCCGTTCTGGGAGGTGCGAATGGGGCCCGAAAAGCGACACTAAGGGCTTGTTATCCGTGAGGAGGGTAAACTGCGCCCCAAACAGGTAAATGTGAAATTAATGAACTGCAAAAATAGTGGCAAGAGCCTCCTTTTTGATCTGAGAGTAATTCCTTTGCACAGGGGTTAACGTCTTGGACGCATATGCCACAGGTTGTTCGACCCATCCTCATTCCTGTGTTCCAGGACTGCCCCAATCCCGTACACCGATGTATCGGCCGCCGCCACCACAAAGGGACGATCTGGAGAAAAAGGCATAAGGCAAGGGGCAGATTTCAGCATTGTCCTCAGGCAGAAGTCCATGTGTAAGGTACCCCTTTGCGACACAGGCGATTTAGGGGATGCGTGAAGTGGACGGCTTGGGGTAAGAACTTTAAGTAATAATTGACTTTCCCCAAAAATACCTGGAGTTTGGATAAGTTTTGTGGACGGGGAAGGGCATCGATGGCTGCGACATTGCGGTCCAAAGGGCGAATGCCATCTTTACTGAGACAGTGTCCTAAGTACTCTACTTCTGGTTGAAAAAAACTGCACTTCTCCAGCCGACAACGTAAACCCGCAGCCTGCAGGGCGTGAAATAAGGTACTGAGGTTGCCCAGATGTTCCTGGCGCATGCGCCCCGTGACTAAGATATTATTGAGGTAATTCACACAAGGCAGTATTGGTTGCGTAAGTTGCTCGAGATACTGCTGGAAAATCTCAGGGGCAGAGGAAATACCAAACGGAAGATGCTTGTATTTATAGAGACCGAAAGGCGTGTTGTTGATGATGACAATGGCCTGCGATTCCTCCTCCAACAGCAATTGGTGATAGGCTTCTGCCAGATCAATCTTATAAAAGTACTTGCCTCCTACCAGTTTAGCGAGAAGGTCTTTCTGTCGAGGAATGGGATAAGTTTCGACTAAAGACTGAGCGTTGACCGTAGCACCAAAATCCCCACAAAGACGAAGCGATCCATTGGGTTTCTTGATGACCACTATAGGTGTTGCCCAGGCACTCAATTGTACTGGCTCGATAACCCCCGCAGCCTGGAGCTGATCGAGTTCCTGCTTGATGACTGCACGCAAAGCTACCGGAATAGGACGAGCCCGACAAAAGCGAGGCCGTACGTTCGGCAGTAAAGTGATGTATGCCTGGAAATCGGAAGCGCAGCCCAGGTCTGCCAAAAACAGGGAGGAAAAGGACGCGCACAGATCGTCTAGGTCCTGAAATGGAACCGTAGGTGAAACAAACTGCACTTCATCTTGAATGGAAAAGCCAAACCGTGTAAACCCATCTAGTCCAAAAATGTCCGAAGCCAACGGGTGGTCCACCACAAATAGGGTAAGGGGCCGGGGAACGTTTTTGTAGATGACCATAACAGAAAACTGCCCACGGAGAGGGATGGAACCGTCGCCGTAGGCGGCCAACCTCCGAGAGGATGGGGACAATGCTGGAGACCCGAGACGCGCATACGTCATCAGATTGACCAAAGAAACTGTGGCCCCCATATTGACCTGGAAACGGACGTCCTTGTTAAAGATGCGTAGGGTGAGGAATAACTTTTCAGCCAATGTGTCGGTCGGAGGGGCGACTGCGTGTAAAGCATGGATGGCTTCCTGTTTGCCTGCAGCGGCGGGTCGATCAACTAAAACAGACTGATCGAAGGTGGCCTCCTTTCTCACAGAGCGAACAGGTCTTCCAGCAATGGGGACAGTCAGCTCAAGTGTGGGCCGAGAAGCACTGGGGGCACAATGGGTGGGGGCCACGCAGCTGATGTCGAGGGGCGACAGGCATTTCGGACGACATAGAGACGTCAGAAAGTGAGGAACCTCGACAGCGGTGCTCTCTGGAGACTGGGCCCCGTCGACGGCAGGAAGGAGTGGATCAGGAAGTGGACTCGACCACTGCCACCTGGAGCCGCGCCATGAGACGTTCGTTCGCCTCCTGAGCAATTTCGAAGGAATGGGCAATACACAGAATGTCTTCCAACGAGGGGTTGTCCAACTTTAACGTTGCAGTGCGGACCTCTGGATCAGGCACCTGTTGAGCGACCAAATCCCGAATTAATGGATCTGCATATGATGCCTTGCACTGCACTGTGTATGTGAAGTTGCATTTGCGGCTGATGCTTTGCAAATCTGTCACCCAGGAACGGTAGGACTAACCCGGCTGGTTGTGGTATTGATGGAATTCCAAGCGAGACACAACCACGTGGTATCGCTGGGAATAATAGTTAGTTAGCAACACACACATCTCGTGAAAGGAGAGAGCCATGGGGTCGGGCAACGGTGCCAACTTGCGGAGCAAGAAAAACATGTCCGGTGAGGCCCAAGGCAAGAATAACAACCGCTGCAGAGAGTCATCTGACACCTGAAAGGCCGTGAAATGTTGCTTCAGACGATACAGGTACATTTCCCAAACCTATTTGGCGTTGTTGAAAGGTGGGAATGACGGCGGACAGGGGAATGTGTCAAAGTGGAGCACCTGGAAGAAGAGGTGGGAGAGAATCCCGCTTATTGATCCTGTCCGAGAGCAACTCCACTGATGTCTGTACGACCTCCAACTGCTGCTGCTGCTGCTGCTGTTGCATGAGCTGCTGCTGTTGCTCTAAGAGTGTCAGTAATTTCTCCTCCATATCCTATGTTCCGTTTACCTCGACGCCAATGTAGTAACCACAACCAACTGCGGAAACGCCTTGGGCTGCGGATCGGAGCTGCCAGGCGGGGAAGCCACCGGCAGTGGAGCATGCACCACTGAGTAAACACAAGGATGAGTCAGACGACAGACGAACGACAACCGACCACGACCGACTATTACCGACACAACAAGGAAGAGATAAACAACGGAGGTTTGTAGAAACCACAACACCAAGCACCAACAGTAAGTCCACTCAGAACCAGAGCCAGGCAAAAGTCAACAACGAGCAACGACAAGAACGCAGTACCGCCAAGATAGAAACTCAATCCAGAGTGAGTACCAGACTGACTGGACTAGGGCAGAGAAGGTTCTTATATACGAAACCGGAGGGAGGGGCTATTGGCTGCTGTCTGCACGTGGCGTAGCGGTGGCGCCCTTCCTGCTTAGGAGCGGCTGCGCGGAATAGCCGTCGCAGACGCGGAGCCCTCTATGGGTTGACCACGTCCATTTGTTCTGGCGGGTGTTCGATTTCCGTGGCGTGAGGTACTAGAATAGGCAAACCTGGGGTCATTGTACCCATACCCAACAACTGCTGACATAGCTCCCTGAGAAAAACAGAGCCCTCCCTTCCCTAAGTTGTCAGACGCTTTTTGTCAAACCCTTCTGCTGCGGCCTTTCCAGCTTGGGTGACCTTGCCAGTAGCTATGCTACCACCAGTATAGCCCTCAACATCGTTGAGGCAAACAAATCCTCGTGCCCAGCACTAAAAGTGCCTTCGATAAGGCGGTTTCCTCCAGAAGGATCTAAAAGAATAATGTGTTCATTAATTTTAAAACTAATTATGAACACATATCCTGTAAACTGTCCATGTTGGGGATACCCAGCCCCTAAAACATCATGAGGCTCCCTAAAACTCTACCCAGGGCAAGCAAAAATTGAGCCCAATAATACATTATAGGTGTTGAAGTCTCCCAGTAGGAAAATGGGTGAGGGAGTTGTTCTATAAGATCAGAGAGAGCCTCAGGAACTATTGCCTTTTGTGGTGGTCAGTACGGAGAGCATATAGTAATCCTTTGACCAACAAGAATTTCAGCTGTAACTGCTTGCAGGTCAGTGACCAAGGACACATTAGAGGAATGAGGTTTGTCACTTGCAAACATGTTTACCCTTCCTTGGCCTTTCCTTTAAAAGAGTGAATTGGGTAGGCTATGTGAGGTCTCATGTTAAAGTGAATGAAAGGGGCTTGGATGAACTCTGGAGGTGGTGTGCTGCTAAATGGAACAATGAAGGCATCTATTTTTACCAGTTCATTAGCCTCCATATTTGAGGGGTCAGCTGACTTACAGGCAGGGGACCCAGCTGATACTGCCAGGAATTTATCCTTGGTGGGAGGACTGGAATAGCGACCGCTCAGCCTGATAAGGCCAACTGAGGGCTATTTGAATGAGAAATAGCGGCACAACGTTTGCTAACCCAACAATGGCTGTAAGAGCGATGTGCTGAACCCACAACCCTCCAGACTGCATCTGTCATGGCATTGACTGAAGATGATAGAACTGTGGATGGGTCAGTTTTGAGCACTCCGCTACAGCCGCTGTAACAATCGCATTTTCCATGTAGTTTCTGCTCATTGTTAGGTTGTGTGTGGTCAAGAATCGCAAAGCGCCCTTTTAACTCACTGCCTGATGGTCTGATGGCTTTGCAGTTTTCCAGCAGGGGAGGAGAGGGATTGCAAGCTGAAACACATCTGACCATGTAAGTAAGTATTGCGCAGCCAGTGCTTTGTTTCATGAAATATGGTTTTAGTAGTGCATTCTAACCTAGTAAATAGTGCTTGCAACATACAAATTTATTACAGCGAAACATCTACGAACAGAAGAGGACATTGTAAATGCGCTAAATGAGATTTTGGATCATGTCTTAGAGTACGAGCCACTGGAGTCTTCATCTGAGGAAGAATTACTATCGCCTGTAGTTCTGGACTTTTCATCAGAAGATTATGTTACTCCCGAGGATGTTCTACTAAATACCTAAGAGAAAGGTGTGTATATTTGTGTGTTTGTTTTCATAATAATTATTGTTCATGATGTGCTGCATAAACACAAATTCCAATTGCAACACTGATGTTTATATGTTGTTCCTTTCTTGAGTCTTTACAAGTCTTACATCACATTTATGAAGGTGTATTTTTGCTCTAATATTCCACAATATATTGAACATAAATACATGTTGTAATACTAATTACTACTATTACAAGAACAGCTGTAAAAAAGGCTTTCCTCCAGGTAGAGATATTGTAGCACCAGATGTAACAACCTGGAAAGTGGGAGTTACAGGTGACTGTTCGACTGGCAGATATGGACAACAGAGTGTTATCAAACACCATGCTTGACCAACTCCCCATGCAAACCGAAATGTGAATGAGACCTCCTACAATGCTTGGCATCTTATGATAGTGGAAAAAGTTTTGATACACTTTGTACAATGCACTGAGACCAAAGAATGTCGAAAACTGGGTTCAGATGATCAAACTATGTTTAAGAATTGGAAGCTTTTACAGCTATACTGTAGGTCCATGGTGCTATACAAGCAAAGATCTTGTGGTCAACGAAGTGGGGAAATAATTTTGTGAAGTCAACAATGGCTTGTGACAGATTCAGAGAGATAATGTGTTATGTCAGATTTGACATTACATCCACAAGATCAGAACTGAAAGAAGACAAGTTTACTTTGCTTTCAGAAGTCTGATACGAGTTCATTGCAAATGCACAATGTAGCAACATACAGGGTCCATATATAACAATTGATGAACAGCTTTTTCCTTCAAAGTGCCATTGCAGATTCACACAGTTCATGACCTCAAAACCAGACAAATATGGACAAAAGTATTGGATGGCAATAAAGACACCAAATATATTGCTAATGGTTTTCCTTATCTAGGAGAGGGTGACACAAGGCTGAGCGATGAGCGTATAGGTGATTTTGTTGTGAAAAAAATTATGTAACCTTACCTCAGTAAAGGAAGAAATGTGACATGCGACAATTTTTCCACCTCCTTGGCTCTGTCTGAAACCTTGAAAGCAAATGCTACAAATCTACTGGGTACCATATGTCAGTCTCACAGGGAATGTCCAGTCTGTATGAAGAAGGCAAAATAAGTGTTAAGCAGCACAGTATTGTTGAAGAAAAATGATATCACAATGACAGTTTACCAGGAAAAAGGCGACAAGAATGTCCTGATTCTCAGCACTATACATCCTTACATTCAAGTTGAAGATGGTTTGAAAAAGAAGCCAGTTATAGTTACATTTTATAACGGCTCTAAATATGGAGTATACATGGTCGACCAAATGGCTCTCAAATACTCTGTCAAAGCACCACTGAGATGTCGGCCTGGTCACACATTTTACAACTCGCTGGATTTGGCTGTGATAAATTCCTGGGTATTGTACAATGCTCTAAACAAGGAACACAGAGTCTTCATACCACAGCTAGGGGAGGAGCCTGCTGAGAAGTATGCAACAACCAGGAAGACTAGTACCTCCCTCACACCTGATGAATTCCTGAGACATACAAGAAGCAAACATGTTGCCATTAAAGTCTAACTGTTAAGGAAACAAATCATTGGTAAAGTTTCATATGTGCAAGAAAACTGCCTGCAATAAATGTGCATCAAAAGATGATTATTTGTGCTCATTATGGGATGGTAGCTAATAAAGGCACCCAGCAAATACGTGTAAGTTTTTTTAAAATAATAAATGATAATTTGTGAAGAGCTATTTTATTTTTTGTTGATTGCATAATAAAATTTCCAGCAGTTCAAAGAACAAATTCGTTAGTAGTAGCAATAACCCATCAACCCAGCCACAGTTCTAGGTATATCGAAATATCAGTTGTTCTAGCGTTAAATAATATTTTGCACTTTCATAAAAAAATCAATATCCATAAAAACATTTGTGCTGTATGAAATAAATCAAAACTGCTTAAAAACCCAATAACACCAATTTCTAACGTACCCCTAACCCAGTTAACTGATATGTATTGAAAGAGTTCACTCACAGTTTATTAGAAAAAGGATACATTACATTGAAACAAAATTCAGCTGAATAATTTCGATATGTTATTTTAAGAGGGTGTCATGGTAGCTGTGTATTGTGTCTACATGCTGTGTGCCAAACTTGGCATGCTGATGGCTGTCTCAGTTTCATTCCCCTGTGTTTTCAGTCAGTTCTGCCAGTCAACCTGAGTGTGCTTTTTAAGTGGTTTTCCACTTCCTTCTCAGTTACAGGGCACAACCTGAAAACATATCTAAATAACAACACTAATATGTAGCGACAGCACATGTAACCTTAGGTTGCACCACTCAGATTTTTATGTTTCAATTGTTGTATGTGTGTCATTCAATAAGTAATGCCCATTTTTTAAAGCCATTAATATACACAGACAAACGTCCTTGTTGGTGCTTCATAATTCATGTTTTTTCTGTGGAACCAGTGAAGTTCCAATCCACTCTGGCAGATGGTAGAGCTATAGTACAACATCAAAATGGCTTCTACATACAACTCAAATTACAAGCAGCGCGCCATTATTGAATTCTTGTGCACAGAAAAAGAAACCGTGATGAACATTAATAAATGTTTGTGTGCAGTGTATGGTGATGCAGTTGATAAGATTACATTTGGGTGATGAGTAAAGAAAGTTAAAACCTCAGGAAATGCAGAAACAGAGCTCCAAGATCAGCCATGCTCGGGATGTCCTGTCACAGCCACTGTTCCAGACATGCTGAATTGTGAGGATACCATTATTTGTGCCGACCAGCACATCACAGCTTGGCAATTGGCTCTACAGTTGTTGGTCAGCATTGGAAGTGCGTCTGCAATGATCGAGGCTCTCAGATATTCAAAGAGGTGTTCACGATGGGTTCCACAAATGCTCACAGCAGACCAAAAGATTTGAAGAAAGGCCATTTCATCTGATTTGTTGGAGTGTTTTGTGACCGACGGAGAGGCTCTTCAGTCACGGATCGTTACGGGGGATGAAAGCTGCGTGCACCACTTTGTGCCAGAAACAAGTCCATGGAGTGGCATCATCCTCATTAACCACAGAAGAAGAAATTCAAGACAACCTCTTCTGCCGGAAAAGTCATGGTGACAGCCATCTGGGACTGTGATGGCTCATGGATGTGATGCCAAGAGGGTCAACCATCAATTAGAGTCATATGTGAAGACTCTGAATAAACTCGAGAACCATTTACGACATGTTTGATCGGACAAGAATCTAGCAGAGATCTTGCCCCAACATGATAATGCGTCCCCATACAAAAGTCTGAGAATTCGGGAACACATTGCCAAATTGGGTTGGACATCAGTGCCTCACTCACCCTACAGTCCAGACCTGGAATCCCCAGACTTGCATCTCTTTGGGGCACTTAAAGATTAGCTTCAGGGAACACAAGGGAACACACTTTGAAGATTGTAGGAGTGTCAATCATGCAATGAAAACATGGCTACACCTTAAGGACAAAAGCTTTTACCAGCAAAGAATACATGTCCTTCCACAATGTTGGCATACGGCCATAAAACATGATGGAGACTACGTAGAAAAACAGAACATGGAAAAGATTACATTAGTTTTTTGTTCCATAGGTCCGTGTTGAGATGATCCTTGTGGATGTGGAACATGTAACCATATATATATATATGTGCGGATAGATATGTGTGTGTGTGTGTGTGTGTGTGTGTGTGTGTGTGTGTGTGTGTGTGTGCGCGCGCGTACACCTGTCCTTTTTTTCCCCTAAGGGAAGTCTTTCCGCTCCCGGGATTGGAATGACTCCATACCCTCTCCCTTAAAACCTACATCCTTTCATTTTTCCCTCTCCTTCCCTCTTTCCTGACGAAGCAACTGCCAGTTGCGAAAGCTCGTAATTCTGTGTGTGTGTTTGTGTGTTTTGTTCATGTGCCTGTCTGCCGGCGCTTTCCCGCTTGGTAAGTCTTGGAATCTTTGTTTTTAATATATATATAAAGAAACTTCCACATGGGAAAAATATATTAAAAACAAAGATTCCAGGACTTACCAAGCGGGAAAGCGCCGGTAGATAGGCATAATGAATAAAACACACAAACACACACACAGAATTTCTAGCTTTCGCAACCGATGGTTGCTTCTTCAGGAAAGAGGGAAGGAGAGGGAAAGACGAAAGGATGTGGGTTTTAAGGGAGAGAGTAAGGAGTCATTCCAATCCCGGGAGCGGAAAGACTTACCTTAGGGGGAAAAAAAGGACAGGTATACACTCGCGCACACACACTTATTCATCCGCACATACACAGACACAAGCAGACCTGGTACAGAAGCAAATAACCAGAGCCACTTCCTCATCCCCTCAAACCCAGAACCTCTCACAGAAGAACCCTAAAAGTGCCCCACTTGTGACAAGATACTTCCCGGGGGTGGATCAGACTCTGAATGTGGCTCTCCAGCACGGATATGACTTCCTAAAATCCTGCCCCGAAATGAGATCCATCCTTCATGAAATCCTCCCCACTCCACCAAGAGTGTCTTTCCGCCGTCCACCTAACCTTTGTAACCTCTTGGTTCATCCCTATGAAATCCCCAAACCACCTTCCCTACCCTCTGGCTCCTACCCTTGTAACCACCCCCGGTGTAAAACCTGTCCTATGCACCCTCCCACCACCACCTATTCCAGTCCTGTAACCCGGAAGGTGCACACCATCAAAGGCAGAGTCTCGTGTGAAAGAACCCACGTGATTTACGAACTGACCTGCCTACACTGTGACGCTTTCTATGTGGGAATGACCAGCAACAAACTGTCCATTCATATGAATGGACACAGGCAGACAGTGTTTGTTGGTAATGAGCATCACCCTGTGGCTAAAAATGCCTTGGTGCACGGCCAGCACATCTTGGCACAGTGTTACACCGTCCGGGTTATCTGGATACTTCCCACCAACACCAACCTATCCGAACTCCGGAGATGGGAACTCGCCCTTCAGAATATCCTGTCTTCTCGATATCCACCAGGCCTCAACCTCCGCTAATTTCAAGTTGCTGCCGCTCATACCTAACCTGTCTTTCAACAACTTCTTTGCCTCTGTACTTCCGCCTCGACTGACATCTCTGCCCGAACTCTTTGCCTTTACAAATGTGTGTGTGTGTGTGTGTGTGTGTGTGTGTGTGTGTGTGTGTGTGTGTGTGTGTGTGTGTGCCTTTTCGATATCAGAACCCTTCAGAAATCCAAACTGTGTTCTTGATAATATGTTATTTGTGGTCAGATGGTTGAGAAGCTGCCTGTAGATTACTTTTTCTAAAATTTTTGAGAATCTGGCAAAAGTGAAATCGGTCTGTAGTTTGATGGCATCTCTTTATCCCCTTTCTTGAATAGAGGCTTAACACCTACATATTTCAGCCAGTCAGGAAATGTCCCAGTTATAATTGACTGGTTACACAAGTAACTTAGAATTCGACTAAACTCACAAGAACATGCTTTAATTAACTTTGTTGATATTTCATCGTAATCACTAGAATGCTTTGTTTTTAAAGATTTTATTATGGAAGTTATTTCTTTTGGTGATGTGAGTGACATATTCATGTACCTGAAGCTACTTGTAAAGGCTTGTTTCAGATATTCAAGGCATTATTTACTGATCCTGACAATCCCATTCTATCACTAATGGATATAAAGTACTTGTTAAATAGATTTGCCACACTATGCCCATCGGTTACTAATGTGTCATCTACCCTTAGTGCTATTTGCTCCTGTTCCTTTCTGGTTCTACCAGTCTCCTCTTTCACTATATCCCATATTGTTTTTATTTTGTTCCCTGACATTGCTATCTTCTTCTCGTAGTGTATTTGTTTAGATATCTGAATTACTTTATTTAATATTGTACAGTATTCCTTGTATTTAGCTAAATCATCAGCATTGGAGCTATTCTTGGTCGACAGATACATTTTCCTTTTTGTCTTACAGGAAATCTTTATTCCTTGTGTGATCCATGGTTTTATTATAGATTTCTGTTTAATTTGAGTAACTTTTAGAGGAAAACAGTTTTCAAACATGGTACTGACATTGTTCATGAATGTGTTATATTTTTCATTCATGTCATGAGCACTATAAACATCTTTCCAGTTCATGTCTTTAAGCAGTTTTCTAAAACACTCTATTTTTGGTTGATTGAATACTCTCCTGTACTCAGATTTAGCAGTCTTGATAATCTGCTTAGACTTAACATCTAAAACAAGGAGCTGTATGTCATGATCTGATAGTCCATTTATTACAGGTTTTATGATATGATTTTGTTCCTTTGATTTGTCTATAAAAATGTTATCAATGGCTGTCCTTGAGGATTTAGTGATCCTAGTTGGAAAGTTTACAGCGTGAGTTAGATTAAAAGACAACATTACTAACTGCAGTAAATGTTTACTGGAAGATTGAATTAGAAAATCTGTATTAAAGTCACCAGCAATCAAAATTTCTTTGTTTCTTACTGTTACACAACCCAAAAGAGCTTCTAGATGATTTATGAATAGATTATAATTTCCTGCAGGTGCTCAGTAAATAGTTACTATTATATAGGATCTGTTATGGAACTCTACTTCTGTTGCACATACTTCTAGATGCTGCTCTAAACAGAATTTATTAATGACAATGTTCTTGAATTTATGGCAGTTTTTAATAAATGTGGCAACTCCTCCTCCCTCCATATCTACTCTGCCAGAGTTGTACATTGTCACCAAATTCTGACTCTTAACAGTAAATATGTTCTGAGAAAAAATGTGGGGCATTACTTATTGAACAACCCTCGTAAAAAATTGCAAAGTTTGGAATTTATAAATGTATGTTGTTCTTTAGTGCAACTTAAAAGGCAACAAATAATAAGACAAGTGATTCTGATTTACCAGTAAGTCTGATGAAAACAAAGAAGCATATAAATGTAAACATGAATGAAAGGAAAAATATAACTGGATAAAAAATTATCCTCAAGGTAAACTCACACACAAAATCTGCATGGATGATTCATATTTCAAAGCCATATTAATTTAAGAAATCCAAGGAAAATTAATGAACAGTGATGAAAAAAATACTTCTAACAAGTGGTAGTATATGCTTGCAAAGTCAGTGATTAAGTGTGCAAACAATTAAAAATTGCACCCTACATACTATCTGTTCAAATCACCTCAGTGTTTATCGAAAGAGGATTGTTGATGAAGTGTAAAGAGCTGAGGAAGGAGAGAGACAGAGTTACAGGGAGAGCTTCAATAAATTTACATAAAGGAAGTTCATTATTTAACATAAATTTACTATGTAGCATCAGGTATAAACTTTTCGAACAAACTTAAAATTGATATTTTTTGCCAGAAGTAAGAAAAATTTGTATTTAAATAAATAAACACACATATTTTGAAAATACTTCATTTGCTAGAAATAAGCCTTTTATTTGCCTTTTCTTGAAATAAGAAATGTTCTTTGTCTGTATAAAATCTGGCAACCCTAGCCATGACTCACGTATAACAAAAGAGGTTGAACAGCATGTCTGTGGAAACACTCCTACCCATAGATTGAGTGAAAAAATTCAAACAATTGATGAAATGATGAATTGATAACCTGGGTGACAATCTGAGCAGTTCTCTTAGGTTTTTCGCAGATGATGCTGTAATTTACCGTCTAGTAAGGTCATCCGAAGACCAGTATCAGTTGCAAAGCGATTTAGAAAAGATTGCTGTATGGTGTGGCAGGTGGCAGTTGACCCTAAATAACAAGAAGTGTGAGATAATCCAAATGAGTTCCAAAATAAATCTGGTGGAATTCGATTACTCGATAAATAGTACAATTCTCAAGGCTGTCAATTCAACTAAGTACCTGGGTGTCAAAATCACGAACAACTTCAGTTGGAAAGACCACATAGATAATATTGTGGGGAAGGCGAGCCAAAGGTTACAATTCATTGGCAGGACACTTAGAAGATGCTACAAGTCCACTAAAGAGACAGCTTACACTACACTCGTTCGTCCTCTGTTAGAATATTGCTGCGCGGTGTGGGATCCTTACCAGGTGGGATTGACGGAGGACATCAAAAGGGTGCAGAAAAAGGGCAGCTCGTTTTGTATTATCACGTAATAGGGGAGAGAGTGTGGCAGATATGATATGCGAGTTGGGATGGAAGTAATTAAAGCAAAGACGTTTTTTGTTTCGGCGAAATCTATTTACGAAATTACAGTCACCAACTTTCTCTTCCAAATGCGAAAATATTTTGTTGAGCCCAACCTACACTGACAAATGGGGGTAGTTTTGATAATGATGAAACAGGATGTCCTATCGTGCAAGATATTCCAGGGACAGTAGAAATCAATGTGCTGGAGGACAACAACATTCCCAACTGTTCTACATCATCTTCATATAGTGCCACCAAGGAAACTTAAGTTCAGCACCAACTGCAGATTCATTTCTCTAAAAAGAAGAGTCAACCAACAGCAACACGGTCTAGGACATACCATAATACAGTTTTGGCAATGTAGGTAGCCTGACACAAACTATCCGTGAAAATATTGTCAAAGCTCTACAAGGTTATATACCACAGGCCATTTTTGAGGAGTTGCTTACTTCTGAGTTGTTAAATAGCATTATGGAAGAAAAACAAGCCACAGTATTATACCTTAGTAGACGAACTGAAAGTTTTTATCGATTTCTTAATTTTACCTGGACACCACACACTGTGCAGCTAGAGGGATTATTGGTCTGAAGATGATGATCTCATGGTGCCCCTTGTAAAAAGTGGCATACCACATAAAAAGTAGCTTTAACTAAAAGTAATGTATCATTTCGTATATAATAATTAAGCGAATGATAACAAAACTGGTTAATTTGTTGTGAAAATCTCTCAATTTCTAAAAGGGGAAACCCATTAGGTCTCAGCATAAATTTTGGGCTTTGTGTGGAAGTGGTGGCTGTTGATATAAATTTGGTCTGTATTGTGGGAAGATGTGTCTGAAGATTCTTAACCTTTGGGAAATCAAGTCGTGAAAAAAATGCTAGAATGTGTCGCTGACCCAAACAGATGCATCATGTATTTTGATAACTTTTTTTTTGTTCATATTATCTGCTTGTAGAACTAAAACAGTTAGAGTTCCATACCACAGGTGTAGTAACATAAAACAGGACTGCTCATTGCCCTTTCAAATCAGATAAAATCTTAGCAAAGAAAGATTGAAGAAGTTATGATTCCCATTTCAACACAACCAACCAAATCACCATGGTAAAGTGGAATGACAACACCTGTGTCTTACTGGCAACAAATTTTGATCTAATCAAGTTTCCGGTTTCAGTTTCTAGATAACAAAAAGGACAAAATGAAAAGAAGCTCATCAAAAAGCCTTATTTTGTGGGTCAGTATAGCATATACAGGGGCAGCATAGACTACCATGACTGGCTTCTGGAGAAACATACGATTGCAGTTCCTGGGGAAAAAAAGATGGTATTGGCTACTTTTTATTATAATTGTTAACATGGCTGTTGTAAACACATATGTACTCTACATCAATGTATCTCAGGCGGCCAAAGCATCAAGGATATGGTTGGCTGGTTTAAAAGAGGGGGAAGGGACCAAAGTACGAAGTCATCAGTCCCTTGTTCCTAATACAACAATGCCAAAACATCCGAGACATATAACACAAAACACAAAGACAGGAAGATCACAAGAACAAAGGAAAGGCAATGAACACTAAAAGGAGCAAAAGAGGACAAGAAAACAAGTGAGAGATGTAAGAAACAGTTAAAGGAGAGTAAAACAAGGAAGCAGATTACAGTGGCTGGCCAGTCACGCAAATAAAAAGGAAAAGCCAGCCACTATGCAACACATTAAAACCTCCACCCTAAAAGCACTATGGTGGAGGACATAGAGGGACAAAGGACATGCGCTAAAACTCAGACTGAATGATAAAACCCGCCCTCACAGATGAAACGTAAAACCAAATCAGCCGATGAGGTGCTGTCTGCTAAAACCAATGATAACAAGTCCAGCAACCAAAGATGAAGTTGCAGGGCAGCCAAAGAAGGAGAGAGCGGAAGAATATGGGTCACTGTCAACTGGGCACTGCACCGACACTAAGGTGGGTCTTTACGGTGCAGGAGGTAGCTGCGGGTCACCCAGGCATGGCCAACATGGAGCTGGCAGAGAACCACGGAGTCCCTGCGCCCTCAATGAGGACTTCCACACATTAATGGGCCCCTTAATGGCTAGCAGTTTGTTGTGCATACTGAGACTTTGCCATTCCGTCTCCCAAAGCTGAAAAACCTTGCGGCGTAACAGTAAACGCAGGTCAGTTGTGGGGATGCCCATCTCCAGAAGTGGTTTCGTGTAGCCTGTCAGCAAGTTCATTTCCTGGGATTCTGATGTGACCGGGGGTACAGATGAACACCACTGAACTACTGGACCGTTCCAGGGCACAGATGGACTCCTGGATGGATGATAGCAATGGATGACGAGGGTAGCACTGGTCGATAGTTTTCGGGCTGCCCAAGGAGTCAGCACATAAAAGAAAAGACTCCCCAGGGCATGAACGAAGATACTGAAGTGCATGAGAAATGGCCACCAGCTCTGCAGTGAATACACTGCAGCCATCGGGTAAAGAATGCTGTTCAATATGGCCGCCGTGAACGTAGGCAAAGCCAACGCGACCGTCAACCGTCAGCCATCGAGCCATCAGTGTAAAACACTTCAGAGCCCTGGAACATGTCAAGAGTAAGTGACAGTGGAGAGCCACAGGGTTAACAGAGTCCTTAGGGCCTCATGAATGGTCAAGGCGAAGCTGTAGCTGAGGCGTACACCATGGAGGTGTACGTGAACAGACCTCGAGGAGAGGTGGTACAGGCAAGGACTCCAGTTCATACAGAAGCGATCGCACGTGAGCCGCAATCGTTAGCCCCGACCTGGGCCGTCGATGTGGGAGATGGACTGCTGCGAGTGGGAAAAGGAGACATTAATTCAGATGCTCAGGAGAACTACGAATGTGTGCTACGTAACTGGTGAGCAGTTGCGCATGTCTGATCTGTAATGGACGGACCACAGCCTCCACCAGTATGCTGGTCACGGGACTCGTCCTAAAAGCTCCTGTCACTAGTCGAAACCCGCAGTGGTGCACAGAGTCGAATAAATGCAATGCTGAGGGTGCTGCTGAACCATAAACCACACTCCCATAGTCAATTTGGGTTTTGACAAAGGCTCTGCAGAGCCACAGCAGTGTACAGTGATCTGCACCCCAATTGGTGTTGCTCAGGCAATGGAAGGCACTGAGGTGCTGCCAACACATCTGCTTAAGCTGACAAAGATGAGGAAGACAAGTCACTCAAGCGTCTAAAACCAGTCCAAAGAATCAATGTCTCCACTACAGTGAGTGGACCATCATGAAGGTAAAGTTCTGGGTCCAGATGAACAGTATGATGCTGACAGAAGTGCACGACACACGATTTTGCGGCTGAAAACTGGAAGCCATGGGCTAGAGCCCATGACTGTGTCTTGTAGATGGCTCCCTCTAGGCGATGCTCAGCAACACCAGCATTGGAGCAGCAGTACGAAATGCAGAAGTAGTCTGCATACAGAGAATGTGAGAGAGAGGACCTGATAGCTGCTGCTAGACCGTTAATGGCCACTAAAAATAGAGAGACACCCAATGCAGAGCCTTGTGGGGCTCCATTCTCCTGGATATGGATGGAACTATGGGAGCGCACCATATCAGGTTGAAGATGATTAGGAGACGTCGCTTGTAGTCAGATGAGAGATGGTTAATCATCTGGCTGTGTATGCGATCAGGCCCAGGAGCTGTGTCGGGGCAAAGTGCAAGGGCACTGAGGAGCTCTCACTCTGTAAATAGGGCGTTAGGATTCACTGCAGTGTGTAGTGAATGAGATGACGTTCTCTTCCAGCCGCTGTTGGAGAGTGCGAAAGGCTGGGGGGTAATTCTCCTATGCAGAGGCTTGAGCATAGTGCTCAGCGAAGTGCAATCGCGATTGTGCAGTAGGTAACACACCATTTATGGTAACACTGGGAAAACATGTTGGCGTCTGGTACCCGAAAAGATGTTTGATCTCTGTCCAGAGTTGAGAAGGTGTTGTACGGCATCCAATGATCGAGACGTGCCTCTTCCAATGCTCCTGCTACCGTCATTTGGTAAGCTGGCGAACACGGGCACAGAGCCATTTAAAGTGTATGAGTGGCTACAGAGCAGGGTGCCGCTGCAGAGCACACTGACACTCCGTAATTGCTTCAGCCACTTCCAGTCACTGCCAAGGGACTGCCTTACGCCTCGTGCACAATACAAAGCGAGGGATCTCATTTTCTGCCACAGAAACAAGTTTTGCAGCCTCCTGCCCAACCACCAAATCGATGTTACCGTGTGGGGTAGGTTCAACGGTTACAGCAGAGGTTAAAGTTTCCCAGTCCGCCTTGTTTAAAGCCCATCTGGGCAGGCATCTGTGGGCCTGACACTGGGGCAGTGACAGGAAGATAGTGAAGTGGTCACTACCACACAGGTCGTCATGTGATCTCCAGTGGATAGGTGGGAGAAGCCCTGGACTGCAAAGTGATAAAACAATGGCCAAGTAACTAGCATGAGCCACACAGAAATGTGTGGTGGCCCCAGTATTTAAGAGGCAGAGATCAAATTGAGACAGTAAAGTTTCGACATCTCTCCCTCGGACAGTAAGCGCTGTGTCAACCCACAAGGGGTTATGGGCGTTAAGTTTCTCCCAGAAGCAGGAAAGGTGCAGGGAGTTGATCAATCAGTGCAGCTAATACATTCAGGGGTATTGCACAATCTGGAGGAAGATATACACTGCAGTTATTTCCTGTGTGATCCTTATTCTAACAGCCACAGCTTCAAGAGGGGTTTGAAGGGGCACAGGTTCATTACAGACTGAGTTTAGGACATAAACGCAAACTCCACCTGACACTCAATTATAGTCACTACAGCAGTTCCTGTAATATCCCTTACAGCTGCGGAGGGCCAGGGTCTGCATTGCCAAGAACCAGGTTTCCTCGACGGCAATACAGACAGCAGGTGTAAAGCTTAACAGTTGCCGTAACTCAGTCAGGCAGTGGAAAAAAACCGCCACAATTCCAGTGGAGGATGATGTAATCTTGAGACTGGGAAGGCATGGAACATTCAATGAGGTAGTTTACACCTCAGCGTCACCTGCTGCTACCGACTTATTGCCTGAGCAGTCTATAACCATTGTGTCTGAAGGTCTGGTGAGATCTAGGTCCTCAGAGGACGCCAAAATCTCCACCCCATCCTCAGGCACAGAGCTTGTAGGTATCGGTGGTGTGGGTGCCACTACAATTTCCTTGGTCTTAGGGGTTTTCTTTTTGGATTTCTCACAGTGCTCCATGGGTTTCCCTAGCTGGGAGGACTTCACTGGCTCAGTCTCCGGGACTGAGGATGAGCGTGAAGCCCTACGACCACTGCTTTTGGGCTCTTCAGCCACTGGCGGGTGTCATTTTTCCCACTAGCAGAACCCTGGGAAGGGGAGTGACCCAAGTAAACCCTTCCTAGTGAGAGAAGCCGAAGAAGACTTCCGCTTCTCTGGCTTAGAAGTGGGGATGGGCATCCCAGATGGTTGGGGAGAGGGGGGGTGGTTTTGCTCCTGAAGTAGGTGGTGAAGGAAATGCCCCCTACCATCAAGGGGGCAAGTGTGGTCTTCTGGCTCTGGGAAGTGACTGGGATTGGAGGAGTTGATGATGCCAGAACTGCTGTAGTGGCGGCATAAGACTATATCATACGCACAGGATGTAGGCGTTCAAATTTTCTTTTAGCCTCAGTGTAGGTCAATCGGTCCAGGGTCTTGTACTCCATGATTTTCCTTTCTTTCTGGAAAATCCTGCAGTCTGGCAAGCAAGGCAAATGGTGCTCTCCACAGTTGACACAGATGCGAGGCGGGGTACATGGAGTATTGGGACGTGATGGACATCCACAATCTCGACAAGTGATGCTGGAAGTACAGCAGGAAGACATACGGCCGAACTTCCAGCACTTAACGCACCGCATTGGGGGAGGTATATAGGGCTTTATATCACAGCCGTAGACCATCACCTTTACCTTGTCGGGCAGTGTATCACCCTCGAATGCCAAGATGAAGACACCGGTGGCAACCTGATTATCCTTCGGACCCTGGTGGACACATCGGACAAAATATGCACCTCATCACTTTAAACGGCGCGCAGCTCATCATCACACTGCAAAAGAAGGCCCCTGTTAAATATAATAGCATGGACCATATTTAAGCTCTCATGGGGCATGATGGTTACAGAAATGTCCCCCAGCTTGTCACAGGCGAGGAATGCTCGTGACTGGACTGTGGATGCTGTTTTGATCAAGACTGACCCAGATCTCATTTTGGGCAAGCCCTCCACCTCCCCAAACTTGTCCTCTAAATGCTCAATAAAAAACTGAGGCTTCATCGTTATGAAAGATTCTTTATCAGCTCTTGAACATACAAGGTACCGGGGCGAATAAGATCTGCTGCCATCCTTATCCTGATGTTCCTCCCATCGTGTGGTCAGGGAGGGGAATGATTTGGGGTACATACTTCTGTGCATTGAATTGAGCTTGTGAACGCTTAGAGATTGCTGGTGTTTCACCACCAGAAAGAGATGATGGGCTATGATTCATCACATGTCATCCGCCCTGATGCCACCCACTCTTGACTAGGAGCCCTCCCCACGGGCACCACCCAGCCACAGCAAAGGCCACCTAGCAGGATGGCCATTGTCGGGAGTCCCGACACCCCAGGGGGGTGGGCATCTACCACTTGGCATAAATGGTGAGAACAGTGCAGGCATCAGCAGAGCGATCCTTGTGTGGTTAGGAGGCGACTGGCTACCGTGTTGGATATCAGGTGCAAAGGAGTCCATGGTCATCGTCGGTGCAGAAAGTGACACTTCATAGTGCATGGTGGAAAATGGACCCGGAAAAGTGTCCTTGCCGAAAGAGATGGAGAATGGGTGGGACTGCAATGCGACAGCGAGAAAGTGGGCTAAAGATCTCAATACACAATGGACACAATGCACCATGTAAGACACCCTTCCCACATAAAAGCCAAAACATGTGTAACTCCTTTTAGTCACCTCTTACGACAGACAGGAATACCTCAGGCCTATTTTAACCCCCGGATCTGCAGGGGAGCATCAAGGATATCTGAAGATACATTGCCACCTCATATCCGAAAATCAGGCAGAATGCAGGAAGAAGCACTGAAAGACCAATATCACTGCAGACCTCCAGGAAGAAAGTTCTGGATTCTGTGCAACTGGATGGGAGAGGCCACATTATTGGATAAAGAGAAAAGCTCAGATGTCCATTCCAAAATTGTTTAAGGAAGCCTCTAACATTCTGTACTAAATGTTTGTTTTGTTTTTAGTGCACAATAACTTCTAGGTTCATATGCACCCATGTCAGAACTGTACAACACGAGGACGAAGAGAGGAGTTAAAATTAATCCCAATCGACAGAAGAGAAGACAGCTAAAAACATGAATGTGAAGAAATGTCTATAAGATATGTCATAAATAAACCGAGGTCTTGAACTAATTAAATAACCTTAACCATATTTCTACAATGGATAAAAAGTAAAATGTGGTTGACAATCCGTGCAACATTTGCTAAAACGGCCCATAACTCAGACAGCAAATACAAACAAGAGCATAAGTGCTTAAGGAAAGGCCATTCTGTCAAAAATGGTGAACCATCACAGATGGCAATGAGCACAAAGTTGTGGTGATGGCTAAAAATGCAGTGCCCGATACACAAGGCTGAGAGGAGGCTGTCCAAGCCGCTGGGAAAGGCTTAAAACCCTGGAGCCTGTTCCCATGAAGGAAAGGCCTGTGGTGATGCCAAAGTGAAACCTCCTGCTGACAGATGGCAAAAAAGAGATCTTTGGAAGAAATTAAGAACTATCACGCTGAGGTACGAGGACTGCAGCCTTGGCAGCAGCATCAGTGGCCTCATTTCCTGACAGACTGATGTAACCAGGAGCCCATATAAACATCACAGTGGCTCCATTATGGGTGAGAAAGTGACAGCTGAACTGGACCCTTTCACTAAGGGATGGACAGTGTACAGCACATAGAGGCCTCACAGGGCACTGAGTGAGTCAGAGCAGATTATGCAATTGAAAAGCCTGTGTTGCTGGATGTCCTCTGTGGCCTGATACAGGGCGAAGAGCTCTATAGTAAACACTGAGCAGTATTCTGGAAGCCAATACTGCAAAAGTTGGTGCCAATGAAGAAGGTTCACCTGACAACATGGTCAGTCTGAGAGCCATCAATGTACACAAAGGTACTATCTCGAAGTTCCGTGCAAAGGTCATGAAACTGAAGGCGGCAATGTCCTTAGGAAGCAAATGAAGACCAAGGCGGTGAAGGGTTCACACCAATCAGAAAAGTGGGGTAGTGCGAAGTTAAGAAGCTGGAGCAAGAGCCAAAAGTTAACTCCAGGAGGTAACAGAGCATAGGGACGGGCCCTATTCTGGTGATCAAAGGACTCATAAAAGAGTGAGGCTTGGATGGTTGCCCCACATGGCAGACAAATGCATGCATATCTGCTGATGAGAAAGTCACGGTGGTAGTGTGGTGTCACCACCAGACACCACACTTGCTAGGTAGCAGCCTTTAAATCGGCCGTGGTCCATTAGCATACGTCGGACCCACGTGTCGCCACTATCAGTGATTGCAGACCGAGTGCCGCCACAAGGTAGGTCTCTTCTAGAGGGACTCCCTAGCACTCGCCCCAGTTGTACAGCCGACTTTCCTAGCGATGGTTCACTGTCTACATACACTCTCATTTGCAGAGACGACAGTTTAGCATAGCCTTCAGCTACGTCATTTGCTGTGACCAAGCAAGCCGTCATATTCAGTTACTATAAGAATGTATTCTGAACAGATAATATTGTGAATCATGTACCATCAAGAGCGACGTTCATCACTAATGGATTAAAGTTAAGTATCAAACTTATTACACCCACTTTCTGAATTCTCATTCCTTGTTATGTTCCAGACCTCACATTAGTATAGTTCTTCCCTCCTCACGCCAGCCTGCATGAGCTGATACACACGCATTTCTGCCTCCACTAGTAACACGATGTTGGCTCTTCTGCTAACACAAAAGATAGGGCAGTGGTAGTTTGGCAGCATCTGCATACAGACTCTCAACGGGGCTAGTGTACAAGGCCCCAGTGGCCAAATGGATGCCACAATGATGGATAGTTTTGAGATGGCATAAGAGGGATGGATGTGCAAATGCATAAACGAAACATCCATAGTCTAGTTTCAAACAGACAAGAGGCTGGTACAAATGGAGGAGGATGGTTTGATCTGCTCCCCAGGAGGTACTACTGAGGAAACATAGGACATAAAGGGACCATGTACAGCAGGCTGTCAGTTATGACACATGGGAGGACCAAGAAAGTTTCCTATCAAGCAGGAGCCCCAGGAATTTCATAGTTGCAACAAACAGAAGAGCAACAGGCCCAAGATGTAAAGATGGTGGAAGAAACCAATTTTGCCTCCGGAAATTCATACAAATTGTTTTGTCAGTGGAAAAATGAAAGCCACTGTCTATGCTCCATGAGTAAAGACAATCGAGACATCACTGAAGATGCCGCTCAATGAGACAAGTCTGTGGAGAACTGTGATGGATGGCAAAATCATTAACGAAAAAGGAGCCTGAGATGCGCAGTGGGAGCCAGGCCATTATAGGGTAAATGTCGATAGCAAAGAGAGGGACGTTTAAGACGGAACCCTGAGGGATACCATTCTCCTGGATAAAGGAGGCTGGCAAGGCAGAACCCACATGTACCTCAAAACCTTAGTCTTTTAAAAATTCCTGAAGGAAATGGAGCATGCAGCCATGGAAGCCCCACATGTAGAAAGTACAGAGGATATAAGTCCTCCAACAGGTATTGCAAGTTTTCTCTAAATCAAAGAAACATGCCCACATGCCCACCATCTGGAATTTCCACAGAAAATCATTCATGATATGGGTGGACAAAGTGACAAGATGGTCAACTACAGAACGGCACACTTTAAATCCACATTGTGGAGTGGTTAGTAAACTGCGAGACTTGAGCCACCATACCAGCCAGGCATGAATCATACATTCCATCACCTCGTAAACAGAACTGGTGAGGGAAACGGGGCAGTAGCTCAAAGGAAGATGTTTGTCCTTACTGAGCTTAGGTATGGGTATGACAGTGGCTTCACGCCAGTGTCTGGGAAATGTGCCCAGATGTGGTTGTACCTATGAAGCAGAAAGTGCTTGCATGCAAGGGAAAGGTGCTGCTACATCTGAATTTGAGTATCGTCTGGCCAGGGGGCAGAAGATTGGGATGAAGTGAGAGCATAGTAAAGGCGACATTGTAGCACTCTCAATTCTGAGAAGAAAACAGTATCACCTGAGCCCCCTCTGCTCATTTCCAATGGAGAAAGGCAGGGTGATAGTGAGAGGAGCTCGAAATCTCCACATAATGGTAGCCAAGTTGTTGGAAATAGCAATAGCATCCACTATGAGATCATCTGCAACTGTCAAGCCGGAGATTGGGGAATGGATCTTGGTCCAGAGAGCCATTAGAGGTTGGACCACACAACAGAAGAGGGAGTTGAACTATTGAAAGAACTAGTGAATGAAATCCAGCTACCTTTTTTGCTATCCCAAAGGACACAAAGAGACTGTGCATGCAACCATTTATAATGAATGTAGTTTGTCATCATAGGATGATGGTTAAAAACGTAGAGAGCATGTCTCCACATGCAAAATGCATCGTGCGATGTCTCAGTCCACCATGGGACATGGTGTGGTAAAGAGGAAGTGTGAGGAATGGAACATTCTGCAGCAGTAAGGATAACATTCGTAAGGTATTCTACCTGATCGTCACAACTGGGAAAATGTTGTTCGTTGAAGGTCGCCAGCAAGCTACCATTTGAGTGTGTACGTAAGTGAGGTAGGTGTCAGCAAATGGGGAGCACACAGGAAATGGTCACTTGATCATAAGTCAGAGAAAATGAACCACTCAAGACGATGGGCAAGCTGGGCTGTGCAGAAGGACAGGTCCAAATCGGAATAGGTGTGTGTGCAATCTGAAAGAAATGTGGGTGCTCCCGTGTTAAGACAGGAGGAGGTTAAGTTCATTGAGGTGGTCAGTCAAGAGGGTTCCTCTTGGACAGGTCCTGGGAGAACCTGTCCAGGAAGGTCAAAACAGACTGGGAAGAAATGTGAGAGTTCAAAGCGGTCATGAGGCTGCAATTTTGTTTCCTGGAGGATGAGAACAAGCAGACTCTGGTATTCTAAGAGCAGCCATGAATCCTCTGTTTGATTGAAGCCCACAAACGTTCCATTGAAGGAGAGTCATGATGAGGAAAGGGGAGGAGGGAAAAAATGAAGGGGTGTCACCTTGGCGGCTTCCGAATGCCAGCCTTCGAAGACTCAATGCTACAGGGTGCAGAGGCTGCAGAATCCTGCTCCATGAGATCTACAGAGGTCTCAGCATTCTCCCTCTGTCAATCTGCGGAGCCCAGCACAGAAAAACATCTGGCAGTGCGCACCAACAACACGGAGGTTGGCCAGGTGAGGGTATCACATGGTGACACCATCACAGTGGATCTCTGAGTTGGCGAAGGACAAGACTGTTTGCCTTTAGTTGACTTCTTGGAGCCTTTCCTGTTGGCAGAGAAAGACTCAGATATTTGTTGGCTGGAGGGGAATAGGAAGTCTTCGCAGAAGTATTCCTTCTGTCCATTCTGCACTGCTGGTTGTGTAGCAGGCGACTTCAGCTCGTGAGGTGAAAGTTTGGTGGCTTGTTGCACAGCTGGATGAGAAGACAGCAATGCTACCATAACACTGGGCGATTTCACAAATGCAGTGCTGAATTTCAGATCACATGTCTGCGTGGCCATGTCCTTCGTGGAACAAGATGTAGCAAGAACTGTACTGTAAGCTCTAGATAGTAGAACTCAGTCTGCAACTAGCCAATAACTTGTGAGCAACCAGGCGAGGCACTTTTTCCTTTACCCAGATCTCCTGGACAGCCCGCTCATTGAGATACATTGGACCATCTTGAGAGGAGGCAGCATGGTCGACATTGGAGTTGATACAGCAGGGAGAAGGAGACAGACAATCACCCTTATGAGAGATTCAACATTTTTAGTAAGTTTAACTCACCAGGACTGTAGGTTCTACTAACCAAACTTTGTAGATAATCACAATTACCCTTGTACACCAAGTTACGAGTGGCATGTCTCCATTTAGAGTCTAACTACAGAAAAACATAAATTAGTTCTCACAATCTTTCAAGAGTACTGAATTTATGTTAATTTGAGCATTTAAACAAATCTTTCCCTCTTTGAAATTCAGTGTTTTGTTTCCAATCTATCTCCTTAAAAAATAAAGTGTACACAAATTGTAAAACGGGAAAGAAAAGCTGAAGAAAGATTGTTTTCTTTATTGGACACTGTAAGTGCCCAACGTCCTATTTATAGGACAGTGATTAATTTTATTTCTGTCTGAGGGAATCGTTTTAAAATTCAGCTAGACCTTTCAAACACTTCCTTAAATTTTTTCAAATAATCACACCAAAATAAAATTTAAAAAATTCAGTGCTAATGGGTCAACAGCAAAAAGGGACTTCATCACGTGCATAATTTAAGCCATTAATTTCAAGAAGATAAAAATGATAGACTGGTACTCACCATACAGAAGAAATGTTGAGTTGGAAATAGGCATAACAAAAGACTGTCAAACAAGTAAGCTTTCGGCCAAAAAGGCCTTCATCGGAATTTAACGACGCACACACTCAATCAAATGCAACTCCTGTGTGTGTGTGTGTGTGTGTGTGTGTGTGTGTGTGTGTGTGTGTAATTCTGATGAAAGACTATTGGCCAAAAACTTACTTGTTGAGAGTCTTTCATTGTAACTAACTGCGACTCTACATTTACACCATGTGGTGAGAAGCAATCTGTCCTTTTCAAAATATTGCCATTATTCCATCATGGATTTTCCATTGTTTGTTTAATCTATTAATTTGGCAGTGAATACGAAATAGCTATTATGTAACATCAGGCACAAAGATAGAAGTGTGTGGGTGTGAAAATTTTGTAGGATCAAAGATTTTAAACTATTTCAGTTGGCTTCCAAAGATGACAACTGTCATGATACTCAAAAAAATTCACAGCCACACATATTTCTCTTTATACATGACAATGGGGGAACAGACAAAAACTGGATCGTAAAATAAAATTATGAATACTGTAGAAAATTACACCAGCATTGTGTGTGCTTTCTTTCATAACGTATATCAGCTTTGTTTGCAATACATAGAGCAGCCATACCTGTGACCAGATTTTTCTGTTTAGGATATTGCATTCCTTCTGGCTTTGACTGCAAAGGTACTCCCAATTACAGAAAATGCTTTATGAATTATTCTGTGTTTATGTCATTTATATAGATGAGTAAGATAAATTCAAACAATGGAATATACAGGATGGAATAACAACAATATTATGAAAAGGACAGATTGCTACTCTCCGCATGGAGGACGTCCGAGTTGAGTTGCAGGCAAGCACCACAGAAAAAGGTCTTTTAGGCGAAAGCAAAAATGTTATGCCTGTCTGCAACTCAGTGTCTCCTCTACAAGGTAAGTAGCAATTTACCCTTTTCATAATATTGTCGATGAGTAAGGTAAGTTTTGTGTTGACATGTGTTGCCAATTTTTAAGAATATATTGTTCTCACAATACAATACAATACAATAAGTACATCTAGCTCAAAAAGTGTCTGGCCGTGTGCAGTTGTCAGTAAAAAAAGGTAAATACATCAATATCATTGTTTAAGGAGTGGGTGTTCCAAACCTAAGCATATACGTAAGAAGCATGTTATAAAAAGGAGTTGATGCACAACTCTCACAGTGCAGGTGAGCTCTGTGGTTTCTCTTTTATCTAGCAATTTGATGTCTTGCAGGGCTTGCTTAGGACAATGTAAATATTTATACACACATGCAGCTATGTAGTGAATTCATCACATTGGGCCACTTACATATCATGAATGAAATTATGCAATAAACCACTGGTTCTACATATAGAATAAAAATGTATGTAAATTGGCGAGTTTCGGCATATTTGGAAATTTATAATTGAAAACTGAATAAGGTATGACTATTTTTTTCACAAAACTATTCTTAGCAGTCTTAGAAGAATTCTTCAGAGACCTGAACTGGGGATTGGAAGAAGTACTGTGTGTTGCCCATCATCTTTTTTGCTTGTGGGTTTGTACTAGCCCATAAACTGCAAAAATTAATGGTGGAACTTAACATAGGAAGTTTGAAAGTGTGCCTGAAAAGAAATTTATAATTGTACTATAACTAAAATGTGGAAAGGCAGGGGTAAATATTAACACAAGCAGCTAATTATATATATATATTTTCCAAGACTTACCAAGCGGGAAAGTGCCGGCAGACAGGCACAATGAACAAAACACACAAACACAACACACACAGAATTACTAGCTTTCGCAACCGATGGTTGCTTCTTCAGGAAAGAGGGAGGGAGAGGGAAAGATGAAAGGATGTGGGTTTTAAAGGAGAGGGTAAGGAGTCATTCCAATCCCGGGAGCGGAAAGACTTCCCTGAGGGGGAAAAAAGGACAGGTGTACGCTCGCGCACACACACACATATCCATCCGCACATACACAGACCAGGCAAAGAGTCTTTGTTTTTAATATATGTTTCCCATGTGGAAGTTTCTTTTATATATATATATATATATATTTCCAGTGGTGGAAGACAATGTTGGTATGACTAATCAAAGAAACAGTGACCTGGAGAGCCTTTAGTTTTTAATACTAAGATTCAAATATGTCTGAAATAGAAAGTTTACAATCTGTATGTGTTATCAGTTTTGTGAGTATGAAACCCATATGAAAACTGATGGTAGTATACTGAGCAATGATGAGGTTCACTGGTAAGTGAAAGAAAACAAACAAATTGATATTTTGACAGTTCAAAGTTTTCAAATTGCAGTATGCTTAGGAAAAACATTGATTAATAGGCAACTAACAGATCCATACAGAATAGCCAAACAGGTACAATGGTTGGTTGTACCTGGTTAAAAGGAATACAATTTAGACTAAAACCACTATGTTTTACCAAGGAGTAAAGCTATATAACAAAACCAAAAAGAGTTCAAAACATAGCTTAATGGAACGGCATAAATTTAAAATATGTCTGAAAGTATAGTTACAAAAAAATAGTTTTTGCCCTTCTGAAGAGTGCATGTAATAAAAATGATTACAAATAAATATTCAGCTGAGCAATAACAAAGTAGCCACAGCTAGTTTACTTGATGTTGACACAAAACACACTACACATCTAGCTTGAAAATCATTCCATACAATATAAAAACCAAGCTGTATAATTTCTCTTGTTTGAATGAGGTTCTTTCTGATTCTTTAATCTTGCCTTTTGTAATTCAGCAACATATAGCATATGTATGTACCTATATTCTGAGTTTCCTATATGAATGCTTTTTTTACCCATTACTCTTACCATATGTACCTCTGTATGGATGTCATAATTATACAAATGCACTATTTATACAAAGAAATTTGTCTATGGATCAATGAATAAAAATAAATAAGCAATAGATGGGTGTAGGTGGCAAATATAGCCATGCAAATCAGCAAGGGAGGTTTTGCTGAAAACTAAGAGGGAAGGAATAACTGAAGAGGACTAGTGGATGGTGGGTAGGTGACTACAGAAAACATTCAGACTCAAAATAGATACATGTCACTAAAGACTAGCCTATAACGCACATGAACATCTAGAGGAAGCCTTTATCAGACATGGAAAATGACTGATGACCACGACAACTCAGTAATATTTGAGGCAACAGATCATCTAATAGAAAATGAGCTTTATTATTAGGCCCTAATTATGAAAGCTTGAATTTCTGATACAAACTCTGTACCAGAATTCTCAGCACTTGCACAGTGGCAAAATTGTAATGCTAATGAACAGCAACTCATGGATTTTTCACTAGTCCTCGACTCGCTTTATACCCCTGTGGGTCCTTGGTATTGATGGATAGCACCAGTGTTTGTAGCTTGTGCAGTTTTCAATGATTTTGATTCACACAGCATTTCCCTGACAGATTACTTGCACTGCCCACGTCAAAAGGGCTTTATACACATTTTTAAGTCTTCAAAATATGCGAGACGTAAATGACGCAAATTTGCAGTGTCAACACGGTAGGTTCATGGCTTTTATGTTGCACAAGAAATGTTCAAGATGTGAAATGAAAACATTGTGGTCAATTATAGGGTTACATATGGTAATACTGGTGCCCACTCCAACAGTTTTAGGCATGCTTATATTCATCTGGAATAGTTGTATATTCTCAAAAATAAGGAATGCTTACTCAAAATATGAGCGGCCTTTGGGATTGCCACGATGAAAGTCTGCTCTGCATCTTCAGTATCCTGCGTCATCTGGTAATATGAGTCCAACAGAAACAATCCTGGCAAACGCAGTATTATGCATATTGCTATCTCCACTTGCTCGTCTTGAATCATATTTCTCAGACGTAGCATCATCCCGCTGGAATATTAAGCAGCTGTTTATTTACTTGTAGAACTTCCACCGGTTAATACCGACATATGAAGTCCAGTTTATAATTCACCTTCGAGATAATTTGCGATTGCAAATGTGTAATAATTACTTTATAGAAGGCTAGTTCGCATAATTTCAAAATGGAAATGTAATGCCGAAACGCAATACCGGCTGTCATTTACATCGAGCCAAGTGCTGGGTATCTCAGCCGTCTCTTTGCAACTGTTAACCTTGCATAACATATTACTTCAGTAATCACACATAAGAAATGCGCTAGCTCGGTAACTCATTTTAAATGGAAGCATGTGCTATTCAAACTACTGTAATTCCTAATCACATAACCTCCACACAAATAACACGCATTAGCCGTTAACACAGTAAACGTGCCAGTGTCTAACAAGTAGCCTCGATTTGTAGCATTAACGCGGTTTGTTGCTTCACAACTGATCAAATTCCATATTGACTCTATATTACAGCTGAATTCCTACTCAAATACAGTGTTATGCTCGCCATGCGCCTAGCATTTTTTTTTAGTGTTGTCAGTTTACTAATCTCTCTCTCTCTACTGGGACAGTCATTTGTTTAACTTCTGTTGATCAACCGGCATTGCCAAGGTTGCACATGCACTTTACGAACGCCGATCAACGCGTTTTCACCTTAGTTTGTTGCGTAGACCGTGTGTGTTGCGATGTATCATAGCGACTGACAGGAGGTATTTGACAGTCGTTTGCAAATGTGGACGATTTTTTAAAACCTTTCTTGTGGCTGGTACCCGTACAAAACTTGCTGCCAGTGACCTAATGTTAACTCAATAAATGTTTTAGGACGCTACGTCCTAAGTTTTCAGAAAACTCCCAGTAAAGAAGTAAATAAATATTTGCAAAAATACTTCATATGTGTTGTCTAGGAAATTTGGTGATTGTGAAGTGTTTTCCTGAAGAGATGTCGTATAATTAGTGATTCGTTGTTACAATTAACAGCCGTCTGTTTTAACTTCGATGATGGGTTGGATACAAAACTGCTCTCAGGTAAATATTTACCCTTTGCTTTACATTGCAGAATCTCAGTAGGATATAATCACTGTTACAGAATAAAACTGTTAGCAATACCGCAACAATGAACGCAAAACAGATATGACTGTTCGCATTGTTTTGCTACTTTTCAGGTTCCAGGGAATAACTGCTGTAAACAGATCATATTTAAGGTAAACCTTCAAGATGCCATCTGAATTTAACTAAGGTCTCTCCCAGCATGACAGGGGCAAGCATAGATGTAGCCCTTGACAGATTTAATGCTTTCGTAGTTAATAGCAACTTTAGACAAGTGCATTGCTTATGAAGAAATTGTATTAGCTGAGTGTTGCAGTTATAAACTTACTTGTGCTTCTTAGAATACATGTTTTATTGACATTTAACCTGCAAATTTTAGGTGCTTCATACATGAAGGAATCCTGAAATGACAGTATGCAGCATGATGTTAAAATGCATTTGGAATTTCGTCTCAAAGGTGATCCCTCCGTGGCTGTACTCAGACTTCTTCCTTTGTTCATTTGGTGGTTCTATTCACATGTCTAGTTCATATACTTGCAAAAGTAACACACTGTGTCTCACAATGAAAAGTGACAGATTTCTGAATGTCATTATCTTTTTATTCATTATAACATGCATAAATGAGGCAATGTTACTACTTGTTTTCATAACTTGAAATACATATATTTTGATGCACACAATTATTTAAGTACTGTTGAAATGATTTTTCTTCATCATATCTGACTCCCACTCCTTTTCCTATGTGCCATCCATTTTCTTATTCCTCGGTAAGTGTGGCTTATTAGGCTAAAGTTACATATTGCCCCCCCCCCCCCCCCCCTTGAAATCTTGGTTGTTGTAACAGATTGGCTTGTAACAGCTGGAGGTCTAGGTCAGGTTGTGGTAATAAATTGACCAGCAGCATATTGAAAGGTGCAAATGGAGTCCAGTATGTTACTTGTACTGGTTTAGTGCACTTGGCTTAAAGCCTCCTGCCATATCATTACTGTCAGATGTGCTACTACCATTACCATGTAATATGCTCATTATACTTTCATTTCTGCTCATTATAATTTCATTCTGCCTTTTTTGTGATCTTTATTTATTCCAGTTTCTTGCAATCAGCAGAAATGTTTATGCATCATAGTTTGCCATAATTAAAAGTGAAAATACATTTATTGCCATTGACAGTGAAGTGTGCAAACAAATCTGGACCATTTAATGTTGCAGTAATGTTGTTGTATTTCACATTGAGGCACACATCATACTCTAAGCAATTAGTCTGTGTCTTCAAACATGGAAAAGAGCAGCTGAATATACTGCTTTACTACCTAACTTAACTAGTGTTTGTAGCTCTTGTCTGTGAGAGATTTATTTGCTAATTTCAAGTAGTGTGGAAAGATATTAAGCTGTGCAGTGAAGATATAAAGAACGTTTTTTACATACCTTAATGATGTGATTCATTTAAAATAGACTGTGCTGTTGAAGGGACAATAAGTGGGTATATTTTTGTCACCTTTAAGTTGTGAGGCAGTACTCTGGACGTACAAAGATTCTGACAGAAACACATTTAGTCCTTTGAGATAGGCATTTCAACATAATATCTAATATTAAACAATGGTTATTACTTTGAAGAATAAGTGCCTTAAATGAAATGCTGTTTGACAGAAATAGTTGTAGTACATGGAGATCCCACATTATTTGTGTTCAGCATAATACCTGATATTAAACATTGGTTATTCCAAACACCATAATTAACATAATGCACTTTCAGTCATGATGATGCAGTTACGTGGGAAAGTATTAGGCCTATATACTTATTTCCATTGTTTTGTGGTGCACGTAGAGCAAGCAGGGTCACATTCAGTTAGAACCTATTAACATGAAGGGTTTAAGATATGAGCCATTGACATAGTCTTTTAAGTGTGATGTATGTTATATATATGGCATCTGGAATGTTTTTGTTGGTATTGCAGATGTTGATTGTATGTTTCATGTGTAATGTGTTAATTTCATAGATTTAGTGGACAGATGATCCATTGAGGAAACAGTGTTTCAAATTGGGCTGCATACTATGCCTACACAGGTTGTCTTTATTATGTTTTTATGAACTATAGGGTAATGTAGACTCTGGTGTAGGTTAAGTTGGAAGATTATTCTTTGGCTGCGAGGAGGAGAAGCCAACAAATATGTCATAAATCCCATTGCTGTACGGGCCTACATTGTGAATTCGATGGTTACAGTTGCATCTCTGATAAAAACCATTATTTTCTCATTGTAATCTGATACATAGATGTTTTTAACCTGGTTAATGTCATCAATAACAGGAACATTCCTGGCCAAAAGACCCGTATTTCCATGGAGGTCTCACTAGTTTTCTGATTTTATTTCGCTGATATTACATGATGTGAATGATGTCAGCTGTTGCTTTTTTCCCAAGGCTTGTATCTCTGCTATGTTAATGATAAGTATATTGGCATGGTATTGCATGATTAATTAATCCCAACATAAAATGTTTAGCAAGTAAGTAATCATTTCATTTAAAATATAGTTAGGCCTACATAGGCTAGTGGAAATCAGCTGTAGTTAATTTTTCAATATTGGCCTAGTTCCCCAGCTTGAAAAAGTATTGGGTCTATTAATTTAACAGTGTCAGTTATCTTAATTCATAATTATGGGTAGTACAATTTTTTTATGAACCATTCTTACACCATCAGTCTAATATGTTCAAGCCATATTGTACACATAAAAGGGTAAAGCTGTCATTACCCCAAAGGTTGACTTGACACCACTTTGCTTTACTGTCCTATTGGCAGTGGTTTGCCATTGCCTTCCTCCGATCTTTGAACAGATTTACCCACTCAGTCACAGGTAGATCCGCAGTTAAATATGGACTCCAAACCATCACATAGTTTACATTAACAAAAACTGCCAGAGTTGAAAGAAGTTATCCGTAAATTGAAAAAGCTTTGTCGGAACAGAATAAAAACTCGCTCCAAAACTTACAGTGTTGTGAGGAGTGAGAAAAAATTATTTCTATTTGTAACTGGTTGAAGGGAGTGGGGGGTCACTATTGCGGGACCTGTATGGTGTCTTTCCTTTCATAGGAACAGACACATGCATTCATATAAAAAAAATTATTTTGCTGATTGCTTATTAGTACAAGGTTATCACTCACATTCCTTTAGGGCCAAAATTATCCAGAGAGTTGATGGTCCTCAGTTGAGAAATAAATAATTGAAGTGGTACAAGGTTTTGAATGAGTAGTGTGTTGAGGCACATATTTATGAACTGATTGTCTTTAATTACAAATAATTCCCTGCTACATTAGTGGTGGTGGGACTTGAAGAACAGTACACAATTAATTATGATGTGCCCTGGGTATAGGACTGCAGTTCAAGATACATGATTGGTTGTTGGAGATGGAGTATCATTTGTTGCAAGAACTTGCAGACATACATTAAATGTATGGTGCAGCAGAATGTTGGGTGCAGAACACTGAAAGAATGTACAGAGAAAAGTTTAGCAACAGCCTAATTTATCATTACAAGCAGAAATTTTTGAGAAACTGAATTCATCAAGTGACACAACTGGCCAAGATTATTTACAAATAATTCTTTACACAAGAGACTATGCCAAAATAGGTTTAAATGGGAGAAAATTCATCAATAATCACCCATGAACTTGCATGTGAAATGCACACTTTGAAGAATACAAGGGAGAGTACTTCTAGAGCAGCATTCACACACATCATAAATAGTGTCAATAAAAAGCTAAATAATCATTTCTGACCAGTAGTTCCTTGTCACAAAAATAAGTTGTTCTGGCTCTTCTTGCCATATTCATAAGTTTGTCTTTAAAAGTTGGAGAAACCCTAAATGAAAAGAACTGATCATAACCTCACATTGCCCAGTGATGGGACAGCAACTAGCTGTGACCTTTCCAATGGAACCATCCTTGGCTTTATCTTGGATGATTTAACTGTGCATAATGCGAATCTGAATGATTCTGTAGTGATTTGAAACACGCTCCCTTTGAATATGAGTCCTTAATGCTGTGCTGCCTTATTCCATTGTTTTTCCCATGTGATAGCAAGCATGTTTATCATACCTGCACCTAATGACTAAGTAATTTACAGCATGAACAAATTAAACTCATATTTACATTGTAAAATTTTTCTTTCTTCATTTATACATACAACTGTCCCCCAACCCCACATTGGCTAGAAATGTGCTAGTCTTCCATTATCAGACTTACCTTGCTCAGTAGCAGCTTTTAAGATTGCTGCAACGACAACAGAAGTGAGCTGCAGACATACTCTTGTGTGGAGTACAGTCACTATCAGTATTTAAATACACTCCCCAGGTTTCACAAGTCTTACTTGCAGGTATGAGTTTGTTTCACTTATTCAACATGTGGAGTGCCTGTGGCAGTTCCACCTGCTAGTTTGTTGTCCTCTGTGTCGTCGTACTACATTGCTCCACTGGCTGAAAAATGGGTTGTGGATTCAGACACTGACTACTGTAAATTATGTAGCTGACAGGTGCACAGTTGTGTTTCACAGTACTTTAATTTCACTGTTCACAACTTCCCAATAATACAAAGTTATATGGTCAGTCCACTATTGCTTAAACTTTCCATAAGCCTCATTAATAGTTTGTAGGCATAACTCCACATACTGCTACAATAGTTTGATGTTGAACAGCTATGAGCAGTAAAACCTATCCACAAAGTTCACAGTTCTTGAAGAATAAACAGGTATTTTTGGAGCAGACAATGTCACTGTCATTGTTTTTACGTAAGGCCTATTGGTGTAACACTTATTTCACTGTTAAGTTGATCACTGTTATCGTTCTAACCAACACAGGTTCCTCATTTGAAAATCGTCCTTGGACTGACTGTCTCGTGACCAAAAATCGGGCCCTTATATATCATCACAGTAATAGGTGCTGAAACTACTCATTGTTCAAAGCTAAATTTACAGAAATTACAATTAAAACTTAACTCATTACATTAACTGAATACATCAAAACATTGGCTATTTGAACAGTTTCTTCTACTACAAGGGTTAATACGAATTATTTGTTTAAATGATGAAATTAATATATATGATTACGTAAACAATACTTTTGACAAAACAGTTAACTACTTTGGAATTAATGAAGGACTGGTTTTGCTAACACATTTCCAACTAGAGTCAAATAAGTAGTTTAAGAATACTATCATTTAGTCTTCCAAATGCTTCCAATTATTACAGAATTTATACTTGTTTATATCTCAACAGTAGAATTTAAGTTACAAAACAATCACCGATTTCATCCTATAATAAATGATATTAACTGGGAATAGTCAAAAATAAATTAGAAAATCAATTACATACTTAAAACAGTACAGAATCAGGTCTGGTGTTATGTTCTTTAAAACTAAGGGCCAATCTTTCTCTTTTATGAAAATACAGATTATATTCATGTACGTTAATGGTAATTAGTTAAAATCGAAATAACAAATGTAAGGAGGCAAATGACAAAACAAGAGGGGAATTAAAATTATCCCAGCTTGCTTCATCACTTGCCCTACAGTGATTTTGTGTGTGTGTGTGTGTGTGTGTGTGTGTGTGTGTGTGTGTGTGTGTGTGTGTGTGTAGGGGGCGAGGGGGTGGGGGTTCCTCAAAGCTGACTCTAATCATTAACACACACATGTATTTGGGAGGTACTGTCATTATTCATAACTATGATGTGATGCATGTAGAGCTCTTTACTTTGGAGAAATGACTGGACATGTGCACACAGGGAAGCAATGAAAGTGCAGATGGTGCTTATTTATTGACTGCTGTGATAGTAACTAGATACCCACCAGTTGAGTATTTTGTAAATTGTTACACATTCAAGACAGACACAAGTGTGTCCAGTTGTGAAACCAAGGAGGGTGCATGAGCAGTTCCCCAAACTAAGATTGATTACAGCAACACATCCTCTCTGCTACCACATGTTGGCTCAGTATTTGACACCAGCTGTGCAGTATGAGAGGTAGGCATGGATTTTCCTGAAGACTGTTTTAAGTAGCTTGTCAGCAGCCATATATTCTAGTTATGATCTTCACAGGTTGTTGCATTATTGCTGATCCAAAAAAGGCCAACCCTGCAATAGTCCATTGGTTGTGACAGCAGATTTGTCAGATTAAAGTGACTTCATATGAACAGACTATTCTGCATAATGTGCCATTAAGTTCCACTATAATGTTCAACTCACTTCTACAGGATCACTCAGAATTCTTATTACACAGTTATAGGTGCTTTAGAGGAGAATCAGGGTGACAATATTTGGTAATAAACCCCACGTCCATAAATGCACTGTCTGACAGGTAAACGACTTTGAATGATGGAAGGCAATAGTCATTGACAGAGGTTAGTGTCTCGTGTCACATGATGTCGTGTATGACATCATGACATGTATCATCGAAGAACAAACCAGTGAACTGAAGCACATGTCCATCAGTTGCCACTGTCAGGTCAAGAAATACAGTGCAATGCAGAGTACACATTTTCTAAGTACACCAACATGTTGCTCATCCACGGATAAAGTAGATGAAACTTCGATTAGCTAAATGCTTGTATCACGGACAATTTATGGGTCATGCTGTCCATCACATGCCGCCTTTGAAAGATTGGAACAATGGCTTTGGGAAGCAAGTACCTTCAATACTAATAGGATCATTTGTTGTCGTGGCCAGGCATGGTGCACTACTGATATGGAAGAGGAAGTCCACCAACTGACCGATCAGTGAATATTGTCAATATTGCAGGTTCTGTGGATGTATCCCAGATCAGTGTCTGGCAGGTTATCCATGAACAGCAACTTTAACCATACCCTGCATGGTTCCTGCACCATTGTGTCAACATTCCAGACTTTCCTGGGCACATTATTTTTACAGATGAAGCACATTTCTCAAATGAAGGCCTCAACCATCGTAACAGCCACATTTGGGATGAGGTAAAACCTTATGCCACTCATCCCCATGAATTTCAACATGTTTTTGGTATTAATGTGTGGGCTGGTATTATCCATGTTCATCTGATAGGTCCATGTATTAATATAAGACATACTAGTGCACCATTTGGAGGATGTGTCATTGCATATAAATTGCATGATGTGGTTCCACCATTGTTACGTGCCAGCCCACTTTTTACCAGACATTTGTCAGCACCTTCACTAAAGATTCAGGGATAAGTGGATAGGTTGCGTTGCACCAGTTCATTGGCCACTACGATTACCTCTCAACTTTTTCCTGTGTTTACGAGACTTCTGTGGTGTCACAGGACACACTCTGTGCTTGTGTAATGGCTGCAGTGGAGGCCATTCAGGACACTCCAAGTCTTTTGGACTGTGTGTACGTGAACACAGTTCACAGGTACACTGTGTGCAACAAAACTCGTGGTTGCCACATCCTCTCCACAACACATATAACCATGCTGTAGGAATTCTGCATCACCCTGTTTATTTTGTTACATTGGTAGAAGCAGACTGTCAATAGAGTTTATACGCCAAGCTTTCCTCAGTCAGTAGATAGATTTATGCTTTTACCAGTTGATCTCCAGTATCTTCTTCTTTACCAAAAATAACTCATTTTAGCTGAAACTGAAGTAAAAAAATGACAAACTTCCTTTAAGTACATGCAGTTTAATCTTGCTGTATGTCAAATGTGAGGCATGACTTCAATATTATAATTTCTGTTATAGAGTGTCTATTCTTTTAAAGGCCAGACAGAACCAACCATTTTGAATATTTAGGTAGCTTATGATTTTCATTTTTGGTGACCAATATTAAAAAAGTATGAGTCTACATTTTAAGAGGTGACAATAGAGACCAAAACAAGAAGAAATGTCTAGTAATTGTAGGCACTAGCATGCCATACCCTGTGAGGTACGAGGGCTTGTTCACCTTCACATCTCTTCTATTGCAGACTCTTTCCTATTATGGACACCCTGCAGAATGCAGTAAATCAGTGACAACTCACTATTTTGTTACTGTGAAACAGCAATGTAATCTGCTTGGTATTACAAATGACCTGCACTTGTGCACCATCGCTAAAGGGTGACCGAGGATTGATATGGTGCCCATCCATTGTAAGGCATGCTTTATCTAACATCTCTCAAAAAATGCAGGTTGGTCACGGATTTGCTTGTGTGTTCCTGTGGTGTCAGTATATCATTAATGAGACTTGCACCTACCAGAGACTTCAGATATCCCCACAATCAAAAATCCAAGGAATTAAGATTGGTGTTATGAGCCTGCCAACGTAATAAACCTCCCTGACCAATCCACTGCCCATAAAAGGCCTTCTTGGACATTTTGGAGAAAATGGGCTGGTGCTCTATCATACATGAACCATGTCTCCAGCTGTTGTTGAAATGTTACTTTCTATCGCAGGAAGGCTAAAGCATTTGATAGAAACTGGCAATATCTAGCTCCAACAACCTGTTTGATAGTATGTAAGGTCCTTTTTGTCTGCCAAAAATAAATTCTGCCCATACATCAGTTAAAAATTGGCACTGATGCCTTGCTTCTTCAACTCCCTGTGATTTGCATAAGCCTACGTATATTGGTTATGAAAATTGACAAGCCCATGTCATGTGAAACCAGCCTCATCTGAGAGAAGTATCTTTATTGTGAAAATTGGATCTTCCCCACACCTATGCAACAGCCATTGGCAGAACAGCATTCTGTCAGGCTGACATTGTGGCACAGGGCTTGGACATGCTGTACAAGTTATGGGCATAGCAACTGTTCATACAGGTTCACTCAGATTAGAAGATGACTGCCATGAGAGATGATGAAATTCTAGGTACACTAGTTCTAGGATCTTCAACTCGACTTGTTCCAGTGCTCCACAACAGGAGTACGAAGGGTGTGAGGCCTGCCATGATTCATTGTTGTTGGGGCTCTGGAGCCAGAGTCTGCTAGTTGCTGAAAACAAAGCTAAATAATTGTGCAGATGGTACACTGTGTTTTGGATATTTTTCAGCATACAGGACATGGACTCAGCAGTTGCTTCAGTTTGTTAGATCATAGAACAACAACATGTGTGCCATCTCTTGTATGGAGTAATAAGCTTCCATTATGTTGGTAAGTGCAAAGATAAAAGTACAGTGTAAAAATGTTTTACAAACTGCTCAGAACACTGACTGGTTCCATTAAAAGTAATTTATACTTTTAATTTACCCAGAACTGTCAGTATGATTCGCGGTACCAACACTAACAGATATTTACTGAATGCCGTATCCATGGACAACAGCAGAGAAGTGTGATCTCATTTGCATATTGCATTATGTGGGTCATTCATAATAGAAAAGATTGTGCAGCAGAAGAGATGTGTTTCACGCTATTGGAGATGAACAAATGCTCACAGCTCTGAAGTTTTTAGAGTCCATATTTACTGGTCTTTTTTCCTTGTTACGGTCCATATTACTGCCTCTCAGAGTAAGTAAATCTTTTAACACTCTTTATATAGAACTCATAAATTACTCTCTATTTAGTTCCATCTTTGCTCCAAAGCAACAGTTTTAAAGCTTCTCTTACACTGGACAAAAACTGGAAGCAAGTTACCTGGCTACAGGTTGTTGGTGCCTATCATGCTGGACCATTGTTGTGAATGTGCCTGTGTTGTCCTGTGGGGTAGGACAGAACAGCGAAAGGTTCAGCTTAAGTGAAAGCTCCATCTGCAGGCTTATAACATGTGGAATGAATCAGAAATTTACTTCAACTGCTTTGGTGGAGGTTTTAAGTCAGTGTTATGCTAGTTTATTGTATAAGAAAATGTTCTTTGTAGGAGCTTTTATTGGAGTATGCTGGGGTCTAAAAAGACGATCTAATGGTGAGATATATAAAATGTTGAAAGTAATAAAAGTTCTACTTTTAATATTTTTAATCAACCATAAAAAAATTCCATAAAGATATAATTTTGTAATGTGGAGAAAATCTGAGACTGTGCTAAGAAACAAGTAGGAAAACTTAAAGACTAGTTTGCAGAATAGGGAAAAATTCCATTTTCACATCTGGAACTATTACTGATGGTGTCAGCATATCAACATGACCCTATTTTAGTTTGTTGATGTTTATAAAGAACATTTTTATGTTGATGTTGTTTCTAAAGTACATTTTTGTCATGGATATCTCTTCAGAAAATTTATTCAAAGACATGACTTCACAATCATGTGACTCTCTGTCTCCAGTTTCTGAGATGCCATTAGCAGAAGGGTGCCAGGTGTATGATGTAGATAACCATCACAGAACACAGATGATTTTTCCGACAAGACTTAAGACGAAACAAGTGGAATGAATTGCTGTTACTTTTGATCTCTCTGTCACCCAATTGATGCAAGCATAGAAATCAAAAAGATGGAAAACATAAAAGTTGTTGTTACTCCGTCCTGGACTTTCAGTTATTGAAACATCTATGAGAAGTAGCTTGGCAAAAGCATCAACATTTGTTGGGCAAGTTGTGTGCAAAGACATGCAGATGACAAAAAAGAAAAATTTTTCTTTAAAAATTTACTAGGTCTCATAATTATATTTCTCCAATGGAATAAATTATCATTTAGGAACTGAATATAAGAAATAAAGCAGAAGTTTGCTTATCTGCTTTGCCCTCCATCTGACATAATTGAGTCATGTTCTAGTGCCCACAGTCCACAGTATTAAAAATATTTAATAATTACAGCATATCATGATTACTAATTCAAACAGGTCACAAACAAGTTTGTTCTACTTTGCGTACCACGGTGTATTTTTGTTCTTGGTTTTGAGAAGTTAAGTTTTGTAATGAATAAGTGTAAAATGTTTTGCTCTCCAGATCAGTTTTACAAGTATAATGTAGAGTCACACTTTTTTGTCTCATTGGTGCTTTATTGATGTTGTCTGTAGTATGAGATTATACCAGGGTATGCAAATGATGAGATCTAACATTACTGTACAAGGGTGTTTTGATAATTCTGGTAAAATTTCGTGAAAGAATGGTATGTTCTTGCTACACCTTGATGGTTGGTAACCTTGATTATTCCAAGGATTGTACAAAGAATTTCAACAATGTACACAACACAGTTCGTTGTTGATAGCCATGTGAATTGGTCAGTGTGTCATCTATCACTGAAAATTTGCCACTGTGATCTGAGATTCACATAGAACAGTCTTCATAGATAACTTTGAAAAGCAGAACCATAACGGGGCCCTGTTATCCTTCATTGTTGATTCATTTCAAATTTGTGTTGGCTGAAGAAAGACTAAGGATGGCACACAAAAACATGCTTCAACTGGAGGAACAGGGTCCTGCCAGAAGTAAACCAACAAATCGTTAATTCTTACAGATCATGTAACAGCCTAAAACCAATCATGAAATCAAAGGTAATCTCAAATAAAGTTAAAAGGAAGGCATGTGATAACAATAATTGCCCCTGTGCTCTTACATGGCATAGAAACATTGAGTTCCAGCAAGAGTGATAGAGAAAAACTGATGGTTTTTTGAGAGAAAGCTCACGAGAAAGATTTGTATGCCAGTGAAGAAAGAAACAGTGTGGCGGAGACTGCAAAATGAAGAACTCTATGAAATTGTGAACCAGCTCAGTATTGTACAAAAGCTGCAATGGGCTGGACGTGTTGTGAGGATGACAGGTGATGCTATTCCTGATATACTGTTGGTAGGAAGGCTATAGGGGAAGTGCCCCCAGGAAAAGTCAGGTACAAGGTAGAGTATGGAAAGACCAACAATGACGAAGATTCACAGGAAAGTGGATGGAAGCTGCAGAGGGCAGGCTCTGCTGGAGGCCATTCCTAAGGTCAGTGCATGATCTGTAAGATCGCTGATCGCCAATTAAGTAAGTATATGTTAATGTTTCTTTAAGGTGATTCGTAACTAGCTGATCTTATATTTGGTTCTTCAGTCCACGTCAATACTTGATAATCTACATAATGAACACATGTCTGAGTTAAGAATATCACTTGTGTCCCCTCACATTCTGACTTTGTCTCTGTCAAGCTAGAAAATTTCCTGAACCCTGATACTTTACCCACCTTACTGTTTCAATAGCCCTCTTAGTAGTCATTTCATTCCTCTCTCTATTTGGGGGAGGTGACTAAAGCGTGAAGTTATCGGATTAGGGAAAGGCGGGGAGAAAAGTCGGCCGTGCCCATTCAAAAGAACCCTCTAGGCATTTGCCTGCAGCGATTTAGGAAAATCACGGAAAATCTAAATCAGGATGACCGGATGCGGGTTTGAACGATCGTCCTCCGAAAAGCGAGTTCAGCGTGCTAACCACTTCGCCATCCCGCTCAGTGTCTTGTTTGGAGCCGTGAACATAAATACAGGATGATTTTGTGATGACGTTGCAAACTCTTCCGCGAAAATGGAAAAGAATAAATGCATCAACTTGACGTAAGGGATCTGGGTAAGTCATCATGAGGTTATCTCGTGTCGTCATTCATAGCATCATAGAATAAGACCGCAGTCAAACTGTGAGCACACCCCGGAACAAAGTACAGAGGTTCGAGCCGCACTCGCGCAGTTACTGAAATTTTGTGAAATCCGGCATTTTGTAGAATGCCCAGGTAAAGGTAGAGAATGCCTTAAATCGAACGTCGGAGTATGAAAATATTAATATTTTACACCTTGCATAGGCATTGTATACTTCGCCGGATTGTCTGCTGGCGAAGTATATAAATGCCTAATAGTTGCAAAGACAGCGTATTTTTGTACTACTGTCAACTATCGCGCCACGGATATCGCCATAATTGTTTTCCAGTGTATAGCATCCAGCTAATTTCCACTGACGCTCTCCTGTCATCCTTTCCCGTTGTTCTTGTATCACCTTGTTGGAAGGGAATGTAGTACCAAGACAGGAAGCACGCCCTGATGGCATGCAACGACAGCTCTGCGATGAATTATCTCAAGTAACAGCCAATGCTGCTAAAAACTGAGTTTCTCTAACCGAAACCAGTTACCAAAAGTTGGTCAACGATGTGAAAAAGGCTAAGACGACCATGAAGAATATACCACGGGATTGTTGGCTGATGAAAGACTATGACGGTCGAGAATAAGACTGGGTTGACCTATCTTCCGGACTCCAGTGTTATTTGACATACTCTAGAAGACACATCTGGCTATTGGTTTTGGAGGGTGGAACAGGATGTTGAAAGAACTTTCATGCAAGTATAAGAACATTACACGTCATGCTATCGAACTGTATATTCACGTTGTGTGAGCCTTTACAAAAGAAGCAAAAAGGTTTTGTGGTCTACCCAATGGTTTTTTCAGAATTCAGTTCACATTGTCAGGTAGATGTCATTGATTTTCACTCCCACGCTGATAGAGAGCACAAGTTTATAGTGGTTGATCAAGGTCATCTCAATAAGTTTGTAGTTCTCAGGGCACTTAAATCAAAAAGGACGGAAGTAGTCGTCTACAAACTCATCAACATATTTACCTTGCTTGGTGCTCCAACGGTTCTACAGCCCGATAACGGTAGGGGATTTGCAAACAATGTGGTAAGCAGCCTAAAGGAGTATTGGCCCACCTTGAAGATCGTCCATGGTAAGCCGCGACACTCACCAAATCAAGGGAGAATCGAAAGAGCAAAGCAGGACTTTGAAAATATGCTGTGTGCTTGGATGCAAGCTGGAAAAAGAGACTGGGGTTCGTCCAACTTATGAATAACAGAGCCTATCATTCTAGGATTAACAGGTCACCATACGAAGCTCTGTTCGGCAGAAAAGCTGGAGTAGGTGTCTCGGCATCCTCCCTACGTGACGACGTTATACAAGAGGGAGAGCTAGAAAAAACAGAGAGCATACTACCAACACAACAGCAGAAAAAAGACGAGATGAGTCGATGCAAGAAGCACAGCTCCCTGCAGAAGACATACGAGGTGCGACAATAAAGTAATGAAATTGATGTGAAAAAAAAAAATTTGCTTGCCATTTTAGTCAAGTTTAGTGTTGTCTCCTTCCCTTCTGATTGCACAAACTTTTTCCATCGCTTCTGTCGTTGATGGTAACATTTCTTGAACCCATCTTCTGTAATATCCCCCAAGACCCATCGTCACAGCTTTTTGAACATCTTGTGTTGTTTGAAAATGGTGTCCCTTGACCGCCATTTTGACTTTTGGAAATAGAAAAAAGTCGCACGGAGCGACATCTGGTGAATAAGGTGGCTGTAGTGGTACTGAAATTTGTTTTGAGGTTAAAAATTGCTGTACTGACAGAGCAGTATGGGATGATGCATTATCGTGATGCAGAATCCAATTATCAGCAATGTAATTATTAGACGAACCGTTTCTGGATGGATGTTATGTTCTTCTGCAATCATTTTCACAGATAATCTCCGATCAGATCGTACGAGTTCATGCACCCTGGCCAAGTTGACATGTTTTTTTGTCAGGTTGATGGTCGTCCACTGCAGTCTTCATCTTCTTTTCGTTCTGCCTTCACTAAGCATTTGATGCCAACGAAAAACTTGAGCTTTTGACATAACCTCCTCTCCAAAAGCCTTCTGAAGCTTACCGTAAGTTGTCGTCGCGTTTTCACCCAATTTAATGCAAAGAGAAATGGCATACCGTTGCGCAATTTTATGTGGTTCCATTTCTGTGATGAGACACAAACTTGTGTTAACTTATTACAGCACTACTCACGACTGAGCAGTTGCATCGATGTGCCGCTTGGACTAGAAGCAGCTTATAGACCAAGGTCAAAGATATTGTGCCTACAGAAGCCTGCAGGGTTGCCGCATCTTGCAAAGAAAAAAAGTCTCATTACTTTATTGTCACACCTTGTAGATGAGAATGCAAGGAAGTCAAAACAGTGATGAAGCCATGATTATCAAAGAGTATTTCATTCTGTGGTTAACCAAAAATCAGTCTTTCTCTGGTATCTGTTGTTTATGCTTAAAAGACATGAGTGATGCTCATGCATCAAAAAAATTCCTTTTGTGCCTTTCAGTGCCACTGTGAAATCCGATTCCCGACGTTGGCAAAGGGCAGGGTGACTCGTGCAGTTAGTTGGAATTTGTTATGAACGTTACAGAATATGGCTTTTACCGACTTGTAGCTGCAAGAGGAACCTTGAAGCAGCCCTATGCAAGATCAGAATTCACTTTATGTCCAAAGCTCTTAATGAGAATTGACGTTCCGATCTGCAGCTACTTCTCAGTCCACATGGAGCGGCCCAGGATATGTCAGGTGTATCTGTAACACGAAAAGCCAAAATATGAGGTGCCTTTGCGTGAAAAATAAAATGAAGTACAATACAAGATCACTCTAGCCTTCCTTGCTAGAACAAGTATGCCATGCCAGTTCTGCTGTGTGTTTTACTGGTATAAATATTCTGTTCGTATTCTCCTTTAAATCATGAAATGTATATACAAGATCAAATTGCCAAAATGTAAAGCTTTTTTTTGTGAAGAAGAATGAGTACTGTACCTACTGTAACAAGTAGTTCATTCTCAGTTCTGCTTTCATTGTTTCCCAGTAAGTATATCTTGTGATTTGTTTCATAGCTCTTTTAGTTTCAAATGCGTTATTTTAGTTTCAAATCTTGAGATCTTTTAAGGGTATACGGAATGAGTTTTTCGATGAAAAAATCGATTTTTGGGTAAATGCATTTTCGAAAAATTTAGACTCTCCCGTTTAATGCCATGTATAAAATATTTGATGACATGAATAGAAATATTTTAAATAATTTTTTAAAATAATTTCGACACTCGATGTTCTGCACCTTGTATATGAGACACGAAATACACCTGATATAGACAGTCTTGTCAGAGATATAATTGAGCACAAGAGAGTTAGCTTTTCTGTTGGCTACACTGCTAGACAGTTGACAATAGATTCTCCACCATTTGTATTGTTTCCTTTGTAAGTACATCCATGTCATTGTTGTGAAAGTCCTATGTGGAGAAGTCATTGAGTTTTCTTTTCTTCAACATGCCAAGACCTAGTCTGAAGGTATTTAGAAAGCGTGTGGATTGGCGCAAGAAAGTAAAGTGTACTAAGAATTCGTCTGATTCATCTGCATCAGTATCTGATGTCCCAGTAGCGACTAACCTCAACACTGGTAGTGATACATTGAGTGATGCTGCTGCCACTACACCGGAAAGTGCTTCAAGAAGAAAACTAGCTGCAATTGATGAAGAATACAAGAAACTAAATGCTGGGACTACAAAATATGAGGTAATTAACATCTCTTTATTATCAGACGTTTTGGAGAACAATGTGTGCTGCAAACAATGTGGAAAGGTGGTGTTTCATTGAAAACAAACTTACATGTAGGACTTGCTTGTGAATTAGAGTTGATGTGCAGTTATTGCAATCACATTGTTACTTTCTTTAATTCCTCACATATTACTGCAGATACAGGTAAACTATACGATATAAACATTAGACTGGTTTATGGATTACGGTGTATAGGAAAGGGCAGGGGTGCAGGTGCCATGTTGTGTGGTGTGATGATCCTCCCTCCTCCACCTTCAAAATTTAACAAACACATAATTGCAATAGGCTCTGCTGTAGAAGATGTGGCACAGGAACATGAAAGATGTTGTTGAGGAAGCAGTTGTTGAAAATAGTAATAGCAGAGATTTGTCCATAGCTTTTGATGGAAGCAGGCAGAAGAGAAGCCACACATCTCTGAAGGGTGTTGTAACAGCTACAAGTGTGGAGACTGGTAAGGTAGTTGATGTGGCAATACTTTCCAAGCATTGCAAATGCAAGGAGAAAATGAAAAATAAACATGAAGAGGAGTGCATGGCAACTTACTATGGATCAAGTGGTGGTATGGAAGTTACTGGTGTAAGAAGAATTCATCAACGCTTAGTAAAATGGTACAACATCAGATACATAAATTATCTTGGAGATGGTGACTCAAAGGCTTTCGAAGAAATTGAGGAACTGAGACCCTATGTTAACGATGTGAAAATTTCCAAACTGGAGTGTGTTGGCCATGTTCAGAAAAGGATGGAATCAAGACTTCGATGGCTCATGGCTAGCATGAAAGCAAGAAATTGAGCGATGGAAAAATTTTAGATGAGAAAAATAGACAGATGCTACAATAGGTCACATTTAGAAGTGCTATGGTTTAGCAATAAGACAGAATACAGCAGATGCAGAATTAATGAGAAGAGCAGTCTGGGCTCTTTTTTGATACAGCTTTAAACAACGAGAATCCCCAACATGGGCTATGTCCAAAAGGAGACGATAGTTGGTGCAAGTACAACAGAGGCAAGGTAACTAAGAAACAATACAATCACCCTCATCACCTGCCATAATGGATGAAATAAAACCAATATTCCGAGACCTCGCAGATATTAGTCTACTAAAGAAATGTCTTCATGGCCGGACTCAAAATCCAAATGAGTGTGTGAACCATGTGATATGGATTTTTTTCAAAATTAATAATTCAGCATAAAAGCAGAACATATCTCTGCGTTCTGTGGAAAAAACAAGAGTATCGTCCGAATAACAAATGAGAAAATGTTCCTAACTTTTAGCTCAATTTAACATTGTAAGCATAGGGCGTTCCGTATACCCTTAACCCTTTGAGTAAATGGTACTGGTCATTCAGTATAATGCATAGGAATTGTAACATACTTTTCCTAGGCATTCAATACATCTCCACAAAAAACTTGTATTTCACAGTTTGCCTAAATCTATCGGGCATTCTATCTAAACATTAACTAGGCATTCTATAGAATACCAGGATTTCATATAGTGCCGCTAAAATACACACAGAGGTTACTGGTGCCTGCATCTCCAAAGGAACATTGCTGCGGGCTATTTAGTGTTACCCAGACACTGCATTACAGTACATTATTTCGTACCGTAGCAGGACAATGTGACGATGGAAAAACAGTGTCTCAACGTGTGTCGGAATCACGGTAGTATAATGCGTGCACTGAAGGATGTAGACACCAGGACAAGTGAAAGTTTGGATATTCGAACGTGTTCCGGGAGCGACCCAAAGCAGTCAAGGCGACCACTTGCGACAGTTGGGAAATCCGGCTTTGAGTCCCGCTCCGGCACAAGCTTTCATTTGTTCTGAAATATTCTACAGCTGATGCGGAACCATAATCGCAGTTTTCGAACCATTTCTGAACTAAAAATATTGTTCATACGGTATAAAAGTTATATTCATTTTTAAATGAAGTGGGTTAAAATCAAATATTAGCTGTGTTCAGCACATTTATGAGCAGTAGAGCCGTATTTTAGGATAAACTGTGTTCAGGAGAGTGTAACAGGGAGGAGGAAGGAAATGTGTGGGATAGAAGCACTATGGAAAGCAGGTCACCGAATTGTGTTTGTGCAAATTCCTCCTTCATAAGTCTGAAACTGAAGTTCAAGCAGGTGACTCTCCATGCTATCTATGTCACAAGAAGCGACTGCAGGGTGTCTCACGAAGTTATACAAACGCTCCACAGCGTGCCTTGTGAATCACGGGCGACGCAGTGCGCAGACATGCCCTGGAGGAGGAGGGGGGGGGGGGGGACGATAGTGTTTATTTTCCCCAGAGCACGTTAAAGCTACTTGGGTAGGAGATATTAGTTACTAGTATACTAATGCAATTAAGGCATAAAGACAGAACTTGCGTAAATCTCTGCGCGCTTCGTTACAGGATCTTGTAGTAATCGCGAATGCGTTCGGAGATGAGTGATAAACTCCAGCGGAAGACTCTGCAAGAGAGTCGTTCAGTAGCTCGGTACGGGCTTTTTTTTGAAATTTCGCGAACATACCTTCACTGAGAAGTCAAGTAGTATATTGCTCCCTCGTACGTATATCTCGCGAAGAGACCATGAGGATAAAATCAGAGAGATTAGAGCCCACACAGAGGCATACCGACAATCTTTCTTTCCACGAACAATACCAGGCTGGAATAGAAGGGAGAACCGATAGAGGTACCCAGGGTACCCTCCGCCACACACCGTCAGGTGGCTTGCGGAGTATGGATGTAGATGTAGATATAGACTGGTAGAGGGGAAATTAATTTTTAGTCGTCCAGTATAGCAGCTGTATTGACTTCCTCCACTATGAACACCGTTCGATTTTTAGTTTACATATTGACTATAACCCCCAGGAATTTCCTGTCCAGTTCGCTTATGTGGATAGACAGAATAACCCCACTGAGAACGTGTTTACAGTAAATAGTGAAGCTAATTTCAGTTTATTACGTGACTTCTTTTTTGCAATTATTAAGCGAGATTTTATGTAATAGACGTGTCTGTGTGTTTAAGTTGTAAGTGTGATGTTTTCTGTGACCTGTGTAGTGCTGATGAGAAAAGCATTGGACTGGTAAATGTGGCTCCTTGCTGCTTTCCCCGTCGACATATTGTAAACGCATGTAATTATGTTTTAGTCACTTCGGGTGAATTCGCGAATGGCGAAGAAGTTACCTCTCTTCTCTCACTATTAATTGTACTAGTGGTAGACCGCATTAATCTTTTCCTTTCAGGAATTCATAGCCTTTGTAGAGTTGGCTGCACTGACAGGCGCCAGTTATCATACATCCACAGTGTATGTTCCATGTCTAGAACAGCAATTTTCTGTAATGCATTACTTGACTTACGTTGGAATATCTGAAATTTCTGACCCCTAGGCGATCTATTCCTACTGCAAAGGGGGGAATCTAACCCTCTGGGCTTCTTCAGATTTTGAGAGAGCAGAGGCTGGGTTTATGTATTTGATACCTCATGCTGTAGAAGGTTCCAGACAGCAATATTGGAGACATTGAAATCGACATTTTTTGAATACGTATTGAGAGCATATTACACTTGGAAAATGCTCTTCAGTATGGCGAAAAAGATGACGACGGCTCCAGCCTTTTTACACAGCAGATCACTTAACAACCACAACTAAGCTAAGTACTCAATGAGCTGAAAGTAACTCCACTATATAAATACAAGCTCATTGAAGTTATTTTGTCTATTAGCATAAGACAATTGGACAGGAACTGCTGGGGAGCATTAGACTGTCTGTAAACTGAAAAGTGAGCCGTTCTCGTGGTTTGCCTTTCCTAGAAGAACGCTACAGCTGCCGAAAAAAATGGTTAAGGATTCTTTTTCCCTCTGGCATAGTAGAACAGTGTGCAAATATTTACGTAGATGCTGTCTATACATGTTACTTGCGTTAGTGAGTAATATCTGCTTCCCATTTTGCGTTAACGCACTTCGTGCATAATAAACGCTCCCCGCCCCTGCCCCCTCACCGCAGGCATGTTTGCGCACTGTGTCATCAGTAATTCGTAAGGCACGCCGTGGAGGGTCCGTTCAGCTTCAAGAAACACCCCGTAGTTGCTTCCTGCAATACAGTGGCATAGGTAATTTGAGAAGTCACCTGCTGTACCTTCAGTTTGTAGACCTGTGAAGCAGGGAAATGTATGAACACAATCCGACTACCTACCTTTCCTTGCATTTCTACCTCACACATCTCTCCCCTCCATCCTGTTACACTCCTCTAATGCACTTAGATGTGGTACATACAAAGTGCGTTCCATAAGTAATACGACCCAATTCATAAAAATCATTTATTGTATATATTCGTACAAATAATCAAATATTTTCAAAATAGCTCCCTCTTGCGTCGATACACTTCTGGAGGCGGTGTTTCCGTGCCTGGAAGGCATCCTGGAATGCCTTTTCCGGAATGTTTTTTTAGAGCTGATGTAACATGCGCCTAGATGCTTTCAATCGTGTCCCAATGTTTTCCCTTCATGACTCCTTTTAACCGAGGAAACAAAAACAAGTCAGCAGGAGCCAGGTCAGGACTGTAGGAAGGCTGGGGAATCAATGGGGTCTTGATCCTGGCCAGGATGTCGTTGACAATGAAGGCGGTGTGACTCTGCGAGTTGTCGTGGTGAACTTTCCACGTGTCCTTGATGTCGCTTCGGCAGCGCGAGACCCTCCTTTTCAGTCTTTTGAACGCTTCTAAGTAGAAAGCTGAGTTCACTGTAGTCCCGGTAGGTATGAACTCGTGTTGGACAATGCCTCTGACGTCAAAGAAGACAGTGAGCATGGTTTTGATCCTGGACTTGCTCATGCGTGCCTTCTTGGGACGGGGCGACGATGGGGGTGTGCCACTCTGAACTCTGCCTTTTTGTCTCAGGGTCGTAATCAAAAATCTACGACACGTCACCAGTGACAACTGAGTTTTTAAAAAAAAAGAGGATCATTTTCACACATTTCCAACATTTTTCACACATTTCCAACATTTCTCGGCACCATAGCACTCGCATGTGCTTGTGTTCGTCGGTCAACACTTTTGGGACGAGTTTAGCACACACCTTTCTCATGTTCAAATCTTCGGTCACAATGTGGAAAACGGTTGTTTTTGACATGTTTAGAGTTTATGCTATCAATTGAATGCTCATCCGTCTGTCAAGAGTTCAAACAGTCGCGCACATGCGTCACATTTTCGTCGACTCGTGTGGTTGATGGCCGTCCACTGCGAAGTTCGTCGGTGATCTCCTCTCGGTCCTCCATGAACGAATTGTGCCATTGGAAAACTTGTGATTTGGACAAGCAATCAGTCCCAAAGGCATGCTGAAGTAATCCATTGTGCCGTGTTACATAAACTCAATACGGGGTTGACGGAAACGCACTTCCTGACCCTCCGGCAGCTCGCACCCGAATGAGAAAGAGAGCGTTTTGAAGCTAACACCGCCCTCCATTTAGCCCAGCCGTTTACAACACCCTGTGGTGTACCGTTGCGTCAGAAAAAAATTGGTCGTATTACTTATGGAACGCACTCTGTACATTTAATATTTGTTTTTAACCTTCTTCATTTAAATAAAATCATACACTCTCTGGAAAGCAGATAGACAGAGAGGGCCCTGTTCTCACCCCACCTGATTTGGGTGGGGCCATGTGAAAAGTGTTGTGTATGAGATGCTTATCGAGACCTAAGAGAGGCTCCTGCCAAGAATTCACGCTGCCTGCAACACTGTTCAGGTGACACAAGGGTACTAGAATGGGTGCGACAGAGTTTTGTACGACAATGACATGTCTGCATTGGCGCTGGCGAATGCCATTTTGAACAACTGTTGTAAAGGTAGCAGCTTGTGAAACTTGTGCAGGTAAATGGGATTCATAATTATTGTACCATAGACTTAGGATTTTCGGTCCTACTGATATCAAGTTACATATGCTGTTACTAGTCCATAAACAGGGGAAACTGAAGGTATTGGGGAATATTAAGCGGGAATTCTGTAAGTTATGATCTGGATTCGGAAATTGGCGTCCTCAGTTCGAGAACTGCGTGAAAGAAGCTAAGGCGGCAGTTCAGCAGATTTTTGCTTGTATCTTTCGACTGTCACTTCCAGGCTAGAGCCCTTACCTCAAGATGATAATTTAACTTTTTCCATCATCTCTGAAAGTTTGTGACGTCATCACAGCAGCAGCCTGTATATCTGTGTGCTGAAAATATAAATTCCTTTTGAATCTAAACAGTATTCTATAATTTATTTATGGTTGTTGTTACTCTGACTACCCTTCATAAACGTCCTCCTTATAAATAACTAAAAGCAATAAGCGATGAAGAGCATCGGATGAAATCCAGTAATTGCATTAACTGGGTAGCCAGTGATTTCTAGCACAATGCTTGGAGTCTGTAGTCAGAGGAACAGTGTGTTCATAAATGGTAGTGCAGCACACAGCTACAACAAGTCGATAGCGTGTGAGACGTTAAGCCGCAGTGGCCTCATTAAAGCTCCGTTGCCCACAGCACCTCGTCAACAAATCTCAGGAGTTGAAAGGCTGTGACTTATCTTTCACTGAAACGAAAACGCTCGATCAGAAGCAAATGCTTGGCTTCCACTAGGCACCAGTAGACCAGTAGACTTCAACATAGTAGGAAGCTGGCTGATAGGATGGTAACTCTTCGATAAGTGAAAATATTTATCAGTCTGATTTGAGTACTACGTCAAAGAGCTGTGAGCTTCCTGCAAAGATTCATGTGTTGCTGTTGATAGCACATACCAGATTCTCAGCTGCAAGAGCCGAAATCTGACGTAGCATCAGATTTTTTTAGGTTCTGGCCATATGCTTTCATGCTTCTATCCTGCTTACTTTGTCAGCTATGATCAAACTCCACTATCATGTCTTGAGCAACCAGAAATAATCGAACACATTCATCCATATGAGGAATTTATCATTGATCGACTGGAAATAAATTTTCCACAAACGTGCCAGCAAAGACATTTTCCATAGCATCTGATTCATCACATCGCTACCCTAAAAGAATGTCGGGATCCCTTGTGTACGCCACTGTGGTGATAACTAAGGTAGTATTGGCAGTGGAAGTTTTAACCACTATTTCGAAAAAAAAAAAATTGGCCATTGACAGCGCAGACTTTGTGCATGGGGATGGCTCTGACAAGAGCAAATGCGGACTGCTACCTTGTTGCCAGCAACGGGCCTACCCATGAGGTAGGTGCATACACATAGTTCGCTGTGACCACACTTTTCCCGGACTTCAAGTAAGCTGACTGATATTGCCTCATAAACTCAATGTCTCGAATTCAAAATACCTCATGGTCTTGGTTGTGACGTGGCTGTTTCTGCGATCTTCTGAGTATGTGGTTAGTTCGCTTCACTTGTTGTTGTGTCCTCTCATATTCGAATTGTTCCTCTTTTGTTGCCGCAGGGCACAGAATTACTCCAACAAAAACTCCAGACATCTTGTGGTCCATCTGAGGTGCACGTTCAGCTGGCAGCAGTTCTGTAAAATCGAGATATGCTATGATCTTGTGAAACTGTCACAGTAGACAATTATGAGGAAGATCCGATGTGAGCAATAATGCTGTTGTGTGTTGTCAAAGATGTTCATTTATGCAGCAAAGTAAGCTCCCAAAGAAAAAAGCAAACAAATAAGGGAGAGGCAAAGCAATGGTCAACATAGGATCATGTGTTTGGGAGATGTGGAATTAGCTCACACTCCAGCCAGTAAGATATATTTTTTTATAATAAGCAGTTTACTTACCTTTTCTCCATCAGTATTATTTTCGTTTCACTGCCCCTTGTATTTCGTATGCATTAATATTCCATTTGCAGTGTCTTGAAGCAAGGTACAAACTTTGATTGTACCATCCCCCTCCTCTCTCTCTCTCTCTCTCTCTCTCTCTCTCTCTCTCTCTCTCTCTCTCTCTCTCTCTCTCTCTCTCTCTCTCTCTCTCTCTCCCCCTCTCCCTATCCCTCCCTCGCCCCTCCCTCCCTCCCTCCCCCTCGACCCTTACTCCCCCTAACTCCCCCTCTCTCCCTCCATTTATATAAAAACCACCATTAGCATTAACTGATTTAGGGAAACTTGCCCAAACAGCAGTCACCCGGCGTCAACAAGCCTGATACTCAACTCAAATGACTCCACCAGTCTTGTTCTCCATCCATCGTGAAGCCAAGGTGAAATCAACACAGTGCCGTAACCTATTCAGAATAGCACCTTTTCTGCAGCCCACCCGCAAGGCCACCCAATTAAGCATACTGCGATGTAACTTCCATGCAAATGCACGGACTCCAAACAGGGCCTAACCAATAGCCATGATCGCTTATCGTTACAAAAGGTACACCGTAACAGGTTCACATAACTTCACTAGCACTGCTAATCACGTATCCCGTTCCACATAACATCGTCCACAACATGTATCACCATGCACAAGTACTCTGCCAGAAAAACTACATCGAGGTTCGCTTGATGGTCTCAACGTACTCACTGCGTCGAGACGATCTGTGAGCGTTCCTCAAACCTCCGCGGCTCCGCCTCACCCACCCCACACCACCCCACCCCCTATTAGTGAGGCAAACCTCAGCATAAGGAAGTTATTGTTGCCATCTACTACAGACCTTCTCAACCTCCCCCCTAGAACCAGAACAACCGGGATGGGCAGGGGGGGGGGGGGGGGAGTAGCAGTGAGTCCCTACATCCTAACATTAACATTGTCTTAACTATCAGGCTTTATTTGATTAATAAGGACCCACATATGTTTCTTGGTTTTAATATGCTGCACCCAAAAACTGACAGGTGAAATCTTTTCCATGCCTATGAACCGATCCACAAAACGAGGAAGCAACCTCTCTGTAATCCCATCACTGTCTTTGCTTTGAGCCCAGAAGTTACACACGTAAACTAAATGTCCCACCCGGAGGCAGCACTCACAGTACCCCTGTTGTCCCTTAGTACCTGTCTCTGATGTGCTCAAGCAGTGTTACGCTGGGCCATGCTCCACTTGACCTTAGTATCAAAACGGTCAATCTTCTCTGATAGGAGATCACCAATTGTCCACGGGTTGGAAAGGGGGGAGTTGATAGGATAGCCGAGCATCAACTGTGCAGGTGTTAATCTATGTGTTTGAAGGCTGGTATTAAAGGCTAATCCCAACGATCTTACCAACCTGTACCATCATGATTGACTCTTGGCGTGATACATGATTAAAGTCACTTAAATTGTGGTTAATGTGCTCAGTGAAGGATGGCTGGAGATACTACGTTATCATGGTAACATGCTTGATAGCATAATAGAAAAAACTTGTTGAAGTGCACTGACAGAAATGTGGCCACGTTATCAGAAACTAGGATCTTACACAGACCAAAACTGGAGAAAATATGGGTGAAGTGGTTAATGGTGGCGCAAGCCATGACTAGTTTACTGAGGTAAGCCATATAAAGTGACTAACTGCATCAACGGTCACAAATACGTGTTGATAAACGTGTTTAGTACTAGGTAAAGGACTAACATAATAAATAACTTATCCATGGGGCTGTCTTCCCGTGAGGAACACAACAGTCCCTGCTGGTGTTCCAGTTCATCTTAGCCATCTTACAAACTCTCATTGCACCCTCAACTTCTTAATGTCCTTTACCAAACCATTCAACGGAACATGCTATTTAATCCTATTAAGTGTTTTAGCTAAATCCAAACGTACACAACATAGGGAAGCATGAAAATAATTAAAAATATTCGGTACCCGACTCTTAGGAAGACAATCTTTAGTTTTTGGTCATAGTGGGTGCGATAGCAAAGAATGTCTCGGGATGGCAAGTACGGTTCCACGGCTTCGCCCTTATCAATCCATTCACAGACCTGGGCCAAATCAGGGTCCTGACACTGCTGATTGCCAAACAGCAAGGACACCTCAGTTAAAACTGCGCCAACCCCTTCTGACTATCCCACATTCTATAGCTTCATGATATTTCCCACCTTCGTCCTCCGGGAACATCCTACTTAGTGCGTCCGCCATATGATTTTTGTGCCACGTATATGTTTGATCAATAAACTTAGAGACAGAAATCTGGATGGCCCAGCGTGCGATCCACCTGGACTTTCATGGTCTAGCCAGCACCGAAGTTGGCGCTTAATTGTCTCAGGGCAGAAAGACTTATGCTCCAGATGAAAGTGGAACCTCTCAAGCGCAAACTAAAGAGCCAGCACTTCCAATTCATAAACAGAGTATTTACTGATTGCCTTGTGCAAACTGTGTGACGCATACGCCAGAGTTCTCCACCCGACCTGTTCCCCCTGAAGAAGCACCGCAGCTGCTCCCGAATAGGAAGCATCGGTCTGCACAATAAATTTTCCATTAAAGTGTCAGGAATCGCCAATACCAGTGCACTCGCAAGAGCTTTTTTTCAAGGCACTGAAGGCTTCCTCCTGGGCCGATGACCAACAGAAACGTTCTTTCTTCTTCAAAAGCTGATTAAGTGGGGCAGCTATTAGAGTTAAGTTGGGAATTTACTTTCTAAAATACTTACCACCCTAATACAATTTATTATCTCTGGGACGTTTGAAGTCATAAATGGTTTTTGCCGGCCGGAGTGGCCGTGCGGTTCTAGGCGCTACAGTCTGGAGCCGAGCGACCGCTCCGGTCGCAGGTTCGAATCCTGCCTCGGGCATGGATGTGTGTGATGTCCTTAGGTTGGTTAGGTTTAATTAGTTCTAAGTTCTAGGCGACTGATGACCCCAGAAGTTGAGTCGCATAGTGCTCAGAGCCATTTGAACCATAAATGGTTTGGGTTCGAGACTGATCAATCGCCACGCCGCACTCTAGACACCACGTCCCAAAAATGAAATCACCTTGGACGGCAAGTCCGGCGCCTTAAGTCTAATTAAAACCTGAGACAAGCGATGCAGGTGTTCCTCAAAGCTCTGACTATATGACCACGTCGTCTAAGTAATTATAAACGCAGCGAAAGTTGGTGTCTCCCAGCACTGAATCAAGTAGTCGCGAAAATACTGCTGTCCTGGTAACGGGGCCAAAAGGGACACGATGAAATTCATGTAAGATTAAATCAGCTCAAAACGCGTTGATATATTTTGATTCCTCAGCTAACGGTATCTTATAGTATGCGTGATTGAGATCAATGACATTGAGAAACGCAACACACGAAAACCGCTAAAAACATTTATTTAAATCAGGCATGGAGACTGATTCAAAGACAACTTTCTGATTAAGAGCTCTGTAATCAACAACCGACCTGTACCCTGCTCCCCCCTGCCTTAAGCACCAGGAAAATCGGAAGCACAAGTCGAGACTGATGATTTAACATCATCCTCCAACAGTTGATCAACAATTCGACGAAGCTCTCATTTTGGAGGTGACAACCTACACAAGGTCTGCCACATAGGGGCGGAATTAGTCAACTGAATCTGATATTAATGCGGCTGGTAATCCCTAGCCGGTCAGTAAGGATTTCAGGAAACTGTTGTAAAACGTCCAAAACACGCTCTCCCCGAAGTGGACTAAGGCGGTTCAAATCGAAAAGCCCCTGTTCTCATGAGCACAAGGCTGCAATTTATAGTGCCAAAGTGGAATCTTAGGGTCATTGGGCCAAACACTCCCACGCTATGATAGCAATGATAAAATTTGCTATCCAACAATGATACCGAATAGCCAGCATCCAGTACTGTACACACTGGTTCGGAACTCAGACTTACACAAGTGAACGGTAAAGGATTAGAATGAATGCAATGTATGTTACACAAGCGATGCCGCGGTACGTGCTTATGCTTCCTACGCGCCCACATACCCTGGCATCACCGGTTCCCTCGTGACTGCATACGATCCCTAACCAAATGCCCGGAAAACCTGCCCTCTCCTACCGATCAGTTTCAGGCGGCGGCCACTCTCCGCTCGATGCCTGTTTCTCAGGTAACACAAAACCGCCACTAGTATTATCTACACGTTTACTATTCTGCTGTTGAAACCAGAAAACAAACCAACAAATGACTTTGGTATTACTTAGAGCACTAGACAACTGCGGTCGCATTCCTTCTAAACTACGCGAACCCTATCGCTTTCAGGTAAATCTAGTTGAGGGTGGAACAAGAAATGCCCACGCTTTCAGTATAACAAATATTCTCGCACCCCTTGAACCCTGGAACAAATTCTCTCTCGTGCGAAACCCTATGCTCTCTTTGGTAACTAATTTACGAATATCAGACAATGAATCTTGTTTCTGAAAAGCCTCTGCTAATACCCTGTGCAACAGACCTTCGCCAGAGGGCAAAATAATTTGCAACATAAATGCCCGTGGTAGGTGCATGAGGAGAGCCTGCTCTTGCAGTCTCACAGCTAACTGCCAAAACGTCATCATAGCCAGACCACTCTACTGACAAGGACTTATAATTACTTAAAATAGCCAACAAAAGATTCCGAAACTTAGCAAACTGCTACAAAAAATCAGTTTTGTTATCACACTCATCCCCTGATTCCCTTGTAAGGTCTCAGACTCACCACCATCCGAACTTAAAAGACCGATACATTGTCTTAAGGCGCATAAGTCTGTTTGAATCTGCAAAATATGTGAACGATTGGCAGTTTCTGTAAATACTGAGAAGAGATCCTTAATTCTACCACACAAATGCTGGCAATGTGCCTGCAAACGGTCAATTTGCGAGCGCGACACTCCCAGCTGTTCTAAAACCTCAGCAAGCATTTCAGCTCGATAGGCGCAAGGAGCACATACCTCGCTCAACGTATCCACCGACAACTGTATCGGCCGACATAATGGGCCCTCAACCGTTGCGCGAGGTCAGCGGCACTTAGTTCAAGTGGGGCTCCGCGGATTTGTAACTCGAAATTAGGCACGCTCTCTATGAGTAGCTGATTCCCATGACAGGTCTGCGTGCAGTCCTTATCTATGTAACAAGCAGCCGCTTTACACAGTACCACTTCTTGTACATCTAAATCTCGTATAGCCTCTAGGATTCGTATTTACTCCTCTACCAGTGAGATACACGGACTTTGACAATTCCAGCAGGACAATGCAACACCCCACACGTCCAGAATTGCTACAGAGTGGCTCTAGAAACGCTCTTCTGAGTTCAGTTTTCTCCATCACTACTTCAGACATTAGTCGAGTCCATGCCACGTCGTGTTGCTGCACTTTATGCGTGCTCGCGGGGGCCCTACACGCTATTAGGCAGGTGTACCGGTTTCTTAGGAGGGCAATTTTAAATAACACTAGCAAGGGAGTTGGGGTATCAGCTACATCAACGAATGTTTCCTGTTTATGATCGTGCAACAGAAATCAAATTTACACATTACCACAAATTTCAGATTAGATTTAGGTAACAGTGACTTAACAACTGCAAGGCCCACCTAGTTTAAGAACTCCGAGCTTAAATTTTAAAAACACTTAAAAGCCTTAAAGCATAAAATTTAACACCATTAGCGGTTACTTAATGCCGGCCGTAACGGCCGAGCGGTTCTATGCGCTACAGTTTGGAACCGCGCGATCGATACGGTCGCAGGTTCGAATCCTGCCTCGGGCACGGATGTGTGTGATGTCCTTAGGTTGGCTAGGTTTAAGTAGTTCTAAGTTCTAGGGGACCGATGACCTGAGAAGTTAAGTCCCATAGTGCTCAGAGCCATTTGAACCATTTTGGTTACTTAATATGACTGCTCAAAAAGGAGCCACCAAAACGTTGCCGGCTCCAACAAGCTTGATACTTGCATTCTATCAGTACGTAAGATAGGTGCCTACCATGATCAATCGTGCTGTGAAGCACAACTCAAATGACTTCACCAGTCTCGCTCTCCACCCATCCAGAAGCCAGTGGCAAGGCTGCCCCAATTAAGCGTACTGCGATGTTTACTTCGTGCAAATGCACCGAATCCAGACGGGGCCGAACCAACAGTCGTGATCGCTTGTCTTTAAACAAAGTACATAACTTCACTAGCACTGCTGATCATATATCCCATTCCACATAACCTAGTCCACAGCATGTATCTGGCAGGAAAACCACCTTCAGACTTGCTTGATGGTCCGGACACACTATGTCGAGACGGCCTGTGAACGCTCTTCAAACTACTGCAGCCCCAGCCCGCCCCCTGACGGTGAGGCAAACCTCGCGCGTAAGGAAATTATCGCTACCATCTATCACTGACCGTTTCAACAACGAAGTCGTAGAACAGGTGTGGTCGGTTGTTTGTGAGAAGTTTAATGGTGTCGAAGTGCCAGCAAAGAGTGTCGTGCAACGCTTAACCCGAAAATGGTATCACACAGGATCTGTTTTGAAGAAGTCAAAAGACATTCCGAAACGTGCCTGCACAACAGAAAATGTGGCTATAGTTCACCAGAAAATACTTCAGAGTCCTACCAAATCAACCTGTCGCAAGAGAACGGCATATCACGTCGATCATACGGACGAATACTTCACCTGGATCTGCATATACATCGCTACCGAGTGTCTGTTGTTTACGCAGTAAAACCAGCTGATGCTCCTCAGCGCCTCCAGTTTTGTGAGTGGCTATTCTGAGATAACAATGAATGGCTTGGACATGGATCTGTTCTTTATGTCTGAGGAACCCTGGTTCACGTGATTGGTTATGTCAACTCACATGATCACACGTTCTGTGCAGCAGAGAATGCGCATAACTTCCACGAAACATTATTGCATAATCGGAAGGTTGGGGTTTTGAGTGCAATGACTGCACGCCGATTATTGGTCCCATCTAGTTTCATCAGACGCTGACTTCGGTGCGTTACGTTGCGAATATTTTTAAACTACATTTGGCAGCATTAATGGAGGAGGAAGAGACCTACAGTCATTTCCAACAGAATGGAGCAACTGGTCTTACAGCCGACCGAACATTTACATGATCTTCACACCCGACGGAATTGTTAGCAGAGGTCAGTCTGGTCACAGCTCTAGCTGGCCTTCTGATTCGCCCGATCTGCCAGTGTGTGATTACTTTGTGTTGGGAGCCCTCAAGTCTAAGATGTATCGCAACAAACCTCATAGTTTTCAAGAACTGCAACAGAACATTTCGGATGAGACTGCCGCAATTCCAGCACCCCAGCTTCGATATGTCATCAACAATTTGCTGAGCAGGATCCAAATGTGCCAAGAGATGGCTGTCACGTTCAACACGTGCTACAGTCAGGTTAGTACTATATTTCATTTCCTCTGCTGTGTTTCTTTGTACCCTAGAACTGTGTTCTCCGGGTTACTTTTATTTTCCCCACCCTGTATAAAGTCATGTTCAGAATTTTATACAGTCATCGTAAAGATCAACTAAAATTGCAAGTGGGAGAATACCAATGTTGATCTGGACCGTGGAGAAGCTGCCCAGGACAGGTAATCACTTTGAAATTGGTAGTGGATTACTGTAAAAGAAGACAGAAACAACAAGTCATGACCTTTGTTTACTTTAAAAGAGCTTATGGTTGTATTCACAGACCTTCAATGCTGAAGGCACTACGGAATTTCGGACTCCATCCTAAATTAACAAAAATGATACACTTAACTCTAACATACACCAAAGCTACGATTAAGTTCGGAAATATCTGAGATATTTACGATTAAAACAGGGTTAAGAAAGCGAGATGGTTCACTGTTAAGCAGAGGGACAGTCAATATGCTGAACGTATTCGACCTCCAATTGCAATTATTGAATGATGATAGATATATGAAGAGAGGTATGGAGGACAGAAGTGATTATGAAATATAGCGTGTGAAGTTCACGTCGCCGGCATAGTAAGGTCGCATTCACCGTAACTGAGCGTAAGAAGGATTGACGTGATGAAACAACCGCATGTTACGGACGTACTTTAACAGGCATTCATGGCCAGCTATTGCTTGGAGTTTCACTGTGCCGTTTGAACTACATCACAGTAATAAAGATATTGCGAAATTTACGTATGGACTAGTTTATTTTGAATGGAAATGTTTTTTTCTAAATTTTAGGCACTATTGTGAACTATTTGTAATTTCTGCCAGAGCGATCACTTGTGTCTCTATTTCGTGATTTTTAAACTTGTCTTGAGCATCAAAGCGGGGTTCGTGAGCTTGTCAAAAATTATGTCACTTACACGGCTGTCCGGAGAACTGAACCGGGTCCGCAATTACGTCACGCAGAGGAATCGCGCGTGTCGCGAAGATCGGGAGCACATGGGCTGGCGCACAGACGTAATTTTGTCAACTTTAGATTATTACCAAGTTCGTTTGTATCTACACTGTAACTATGCAGATACTTTGCGTTACCGAATGGAAGCCGTACTTTTTATCCCCAAAATTCGGCGATCCTACTAATATTTTGACATCAGACGAACTTCAAAGGAAATGTTCGTTCTTTGCTTGGAAATGGAGCAAAAATGTCGCTAGTGTTTGGAAATTACGAGGGGCGTTTGAAAAGTGCGTGCAAAGTCCGAGAGAGATGGCTCCACTGCCGCGTATTGGAACCATGTTTAGTTAGTAGCATCTTTGGAAAGAACGTACACCAAGTTTCAGCCACATTGGTCTATTTTTTTGTGCTTGGCATTCGTGTGAATCAAGGAAGTCGAGTGAATGTCAAAAAATAAAAGAAAAAGAATTGCGTGTGGTGATTAAACGTTACTTTATGAAAGGCAAAACGCCTCAGGAGACTAAAGAGAGGCTTAATAAACATTACGATGACTCTGCACCCTCGATTAGAACATTTTGTTAGTGGTTTCAAACTTTTCGGAGTGGCTTTATGGGCACAAGTGATGCTGAACGTTCTGGACGCCCTGTGGAGGTTACACCTCCAGAAATCATTGATAAAATCGATGATATGGCGATGGATGACAGAAGAGTTAAGGTGCGTGAGATTGATAGAGCTGTGGGCATCTAGAATGAACGGATACATTATATTTTGCATAAACATTTGGACATGAGGAAGCTATCCGCAAGATGGGTTCCGCGGTTGCTCACGCTTGACCAAAAACGGAATTGTGAAGTGTTGCAAGGATGTTTGCAACTGTTCAGGAAGAATACACAGGACTTTAAGGGTCGTTTCGTCACTGTGGATGAAACATGGATACATTACTATACTCATACTCCTGAGACCAAACAACAATCTAAGCAATGGGTTACAAAGGGAGAATCTGCACCAAAAAAGGCGAAGACTACTCCTTCGGCTGGAAAGTTTATGGCCACTGTCTTTTTATGATTCGCAAGGGATAATCCTCATCGACTATCTGGAAAAGAGTAAAACTATTACAGGTGCATATTATTCATCGTTATTGGACCGTTTGAAAACCGATCTGCAAGAAAAACGTCGGCGATTGGACTGCAAAAAAGTACTTTAACATCATGACAATGAACCAGCACACACGTCAGCAGTTGTTGTCACAAAATTAATGGAAATACGGTTTCAACTCGTTTCACATCCCCCCCCCCCCCTCCCCGTTCTCCAGACTTGGTTCCCTCGAATTACTATTTGTTCCTCAATTTGAATAAATGGCTGACGGGGCAAAGATTTTATTCGAATAAGGAAGTGATTGCAGCAAATAATAGCTATTTTGCAGACTTGGACAATTCATATTATTCCGAAGGTATCAACAAATTATAACAGTGTTGGACGAAGTGTATAAGTCAAAAATGAGACTGTCGAAAAATAAAGGTTTACCCTAAACACGTAAGTAGTTTTTATTTTTGCATGAACTTTTCAAACGCCCCTCGTAATAGCTATACAGGGTGCGGCACGGGAATTTCATTATTTTAAAAGATCATAAAGCAAAGTATTGGATATATCAGTTTAATTCTCTTTTCCTTACGTAGAGGTACATTTAAACTTTTATTTCATTAGGTTTTGAAAATGACTCCGTTCTGCTCAAGGCATCTGGAAAGTTGAAATCGGATGTTTTGGTTCACTTTGTTCAGCATTCCTCTTTCTATGTTGGTAGTAGCAGCACAAAAAATAATACTCTTTCGCAGCACAAGCAGGGTTCGTGGACAGTTGGTATTTGCACCAAGAATTTAAGAAGCCCCCAAAAGAAAAAGTCGCATGGGGCTAAATCTGAGAAGCCTGCTGGCCACTGGGGATCACCGCGCAGAAAGATGAGACGTTCGGGGAATCATTCAGATTCAAGTCGTGTGAGCCATGGCGCCATGCTGCTAGAAACTAAACATATCCCACTTCCATTTCTTCAAGTGTGGGAAGAAAAAAACGCCTAAATCATGTAGACATAACGCTCAGAAGTGACCGTAACTGCCCTATCGTTCTCTTCGAAAAACCAGGGGCCAATCATACCAATTTTGGTTAATAAACACCAAATAGCCACACGTTCTTCAGAGGCTGCTTATGAGGTTCCCAGGGGTTCGTGCCACTCCAGTAGTGCATGTTTTGTTTAATTCGCGTTATTGTCGTTCCTTGAACACAAGGGCGTCATGGGGCAGGTTTTTTGTCAAAGCTTCACATGCATTTTCTTTTTAAACAAAACCGCGTGTTTTAAGTGTTTGCACCACTGCCAGTTTGTATGGATGAAATTTATGGTTTTCATGAAAAATTACTCTCGTCAGAAATCGCAAGAGCAGCTGCATGTTTGCGTGCACACAGCCTGGGGTATTCAAAACCGCCAACCTTACTATTCGACGTTTTATCGTGTTCTGTTGTTCCTGGAGGTCTTGGTCTCTCTTCCTGGACACTGCCAATATCCATAACGTGTCCACCCAAACGATAATCTGTTTTTGATCAGAGACACAACCTGCAGGCACGATATTAAACTGTTCCCCGGACACATGCTGGGTACGATGAGCGAACGACCATTGAAAAAGAAGTCTCCACTGCGAACGCGCGCTCCTCTCTCATTGCCCGCCTGATCACTACTAAACTACCCTTTAAAAGAAGTTTAGATTCTGCCATTTCGAATGCGTTCAACCCCACGCAACAGTTAGTAACGGCCGCTGAGTGGCGCGCGTTTCAAATAATGAAGTCCCTGCGCCAAACCTGTTGACGTTTCATGTTAGGACTACCTTAACAGTTTATCAATTGGCCACAGGACCGTTATTCGTCAAGTAAGGAGTAAAATTTAATTTTCAGATAGAGGTGACGTCGAAAGAAAATCATAAAACTTAAGCAGTCGGCGCAGTTATGTAGCAAATTGAAACTCGCAGTTATTCATTGCGCGAAGGGTGCATCCATTTGCCAGAAATATAGTCTGAAGGAATCTAATGGGCAGTGTTGGAACGCAGTAAGCTACAAACTGTCGTTTCATCAAGAAAATTCTACAGAGGGTCAAAATCTGAGAGATATCCTGAACTTGAAGCCAGTGTCGTTTTCTTTGTATAAGATAAAAGGAAAGATGGAATGTATATCTCTTGACAAATAACCCAGTTAAAGGGTTTGGAAATTGCGAAGATCGTAAAACATACCAGAGGCAGAATTAGAGTCCGCACAGGATACGGTGGCCGATGAGCAAGGACCAGCTTTCGTCCAAAGAGCTGGGCGAGTTCATTCGCTTGTTTGGAACGGGAGACCGATAGTGTTTGCCACCTTTAGGCCAGGCGGCGATGGCAGAATAGAGACGCACATCCTGCAATCTTCCACAATCGATTGTACGGAAACTATTCCGTAAAAAAAAGTCCATTTTTGTGTTACTTACATCTTTATATGTCATCTTCATGATGATGTGACCATTTCGTTAATGGCCATAGTTATTGTCGTATTTACATGGAAGGAAGACTTTGCTCCAAATGCAAAATCATGGCGATCCCTATTTTTCATTGCTTACGTTTTCTAATTTCTCGCATATTACATAATATGTTGCTGCATATGAAATTTAGCTAACAAATCGAATTTTTCTTTAGACGTGGGCGGAGGTCTCAAACTGTCACCAGTCTCAAGAAAATTGATCTGATGTAGCACACCCATTTGCGATCGCGCAGCACCAGCAATAAAACCAGTGTGCAATACCAACATTCCTCATATCTCATAAACGATTTGAAATATCGAAGAGAGATTTTGGCAAATGATAACATGCAAAGGTGAGAGTATTTTATCATGTGTTTATTGTGCAAAAGTTCATTATCTGCTGTGTTATTCCACTAAGTACAGACTTTTTTTTAATGAAAGGATGTAATTTGTAGATTAGATTAGTTTTTCGTTCCATAGATCCATGCTGAGGAGATCCTCGTGGATGTGGAACATGTCAACCTTTTTTTTATTTTATTTTTTTTTACAGCTGAAATAATTCTAATAGTATGAATATATACAAACATCATTTGTTTCTATTAAAAAATTCGTCAATGGAGTAGGAGTTAGCCACTAGTAAGTCTTTCAGGCTCCTTTTAAATTGATCTTAATTTGTAATTAAATTGTTGAAGATGAGTGTAGTGGACCCCTTTTTGAGCTAAAGTAAGTGCTTTTAAGTCTTTGTGCAGATCATTTTTGTCCCTGGTATTGTATGTTTGAACTGAGCTGTTTGTTCGAAAAAGAGATATATTATTTAGGACAAATTTCATTAAGGAAAAAATATACTGAGAGGCAGTGTTAGAATACCCAGTTCTTTGACGAGGCTTCTACATGACATCCGTGAATTCACTCCACAAATAATACGTATTACACGCTTTTGGACTCTGAAAACTTTTGTTTGACTTGTAAGATGCATCGATAGCTTGTGTAACGAGAAATATGGGTTTGGGAACAATGTAATTGAAAACATTACATGTTTATTTTGTTCTGAGGATGTGCTTTATCATAAGCTACTGACATTACTTTTCCACACTTAATAAACTTAATGAACAACTGTTTCAAAATTCTCTCACAGATGTGTCTGTACAACAGGTATTTTGTAAACGCCGCTGTGTTTTGGCAAAAGAAGCAAATTTTAACATAGAAACAAGAGAAATGTGTGTAGATTTCACTCAAAATCGCCACTCATGACGCTTCTCTGAAAGTTACCATACAAATGGTTAACAAGCCAAGCAAAAATAAATCACTGCATTTTCAGCAGAATTTTTTTTAGATACTAACCAAAGCAGAGGTGACCGATCTTTTTGAATGGTCACCATACAAGTGTGAGCATAGAATGGCTCCACTTAATGTTTACAAGGAACGTGAGCTTCAGTTTACAACACCACTTCTCCTCCCACCACTACCGCTCTTTTCATGTGTGCCCTGCCTACTGCACATCTACCTGACACTTTATTTCGCATGGACTCTATGTGGTGTGGTCGATTGCAAACATGGGTTTATCCGTATACGTGACTCCTCAATCCAACAAAATACCCTGATAGCACTGAGATTGCCAGAAGCTTTTATAGAAAAAATCGGCAACTATGATATGCACATAATTCATGTGTGGCAGAAGCACTCCTGCACCGGATCGAAAACGCTGGCCAATCACATATCTTTTGGGATATTGAAAGTAATGTTAGAATTCTCTTGAAGCATTAGTGTCTTGGAAACGGCAGGGTGAGCATCTATCGAAATATCAGCAGTTTTAGAGGATATGACCCAGCTGCATTCCTGTAAGTTATCTCAACAAATACAACAGTTTACTACAAAAGGGGACAATACTTTATTAAGAACAAGCAAAAACAAAACAAAAAACAAAGAATTATTGTGATATTAGCAGTTATTACAGAGGGAGGAAAGTTGCCTATTTTATTGTGAAGCCAGAGAAAAATTTCTGTAATGGATTACTGATTCGTCGCTATAGGCTGGATGTCAACAGAATCAGTTATGTAGTAGCCAGATATTGGCTGGAATCCCAGACCTGATGGGCTGCTCAGTAAGAGAGATGCTAGGGTTGGATGCCTTTAATTTTAAAACTTGTCTCACACCTCCAGTAAAGAATAAAGTTCTTACATTAAAGACCTAGGCCTTTTGTCCGGAGGTATGATTCAAAACTACAGGTGCTTGATGTCTTCAGAAACAAGCCATTTACAGACTGTCTCCGAAAACGTTGCTCCAATGGTTTGGCTTTTAGTTGGGGATCATGCACTCACTCCATTTGGAAAAGCCACCAGTCATCTTTCTGTATGAGTGAATTCTCCCTTCGTGGCACACAATAGCACCAGATTCTATCATCAAAGACTTCGAAAGGTACTGCGTGTACAGTGTTCTGGGAAGAAACGGGGATGTAAGGATGAGAAAACTGACCAGTTAAAAAGGATACCGGTGTTTTACTTCTGAGAAACCAGTATTTAACGGTATTTGTTTGTTCTCCATTATAACATTCAATTTTAATTTTTACTGATAACTGAGTAGAAAAACGAAATATCAATTATCCTTAGCAGAACAGCAGTGCTAAAATTTTGATTTTAAAAGAAGTCTTTTTTAAAAAATGAGTAATTTTTATTCAAAAAATTTGCTTTGGTTTGAAATATTGCGTTATTACAGAAAATGGGAAAAGTGATCAGTGCTATTTTACTGGCACTGCTGACGGGAACGAGCAGCAAACACATGGAATTATAATTGGTACAGCGTTTCTGAGGCAATAATGATCCTGTTGCCGCGTGTCTTAATTTAATGTACAGGTGTACTGCAATGTTCAAGACTTGCCTCCATCTTAGGGTTGCCATCTGTCCGCGATATATGGGGACCGTCACCATTATGGACATTCTTGCCCCGACATGACCCAGTTTTGTCCTGATTGTGAAAAATACTGATACGGGCTTGGCTCAAGTAGCGAAGTAACGCCATATGTTAGCGTAACTTTTCAATACAGCTTCAGTTAGTTTCACTTATGTCAGCAAGTTTATGTAGACAAGATCGTCTCATAGATGGCACTGCATGTTGCGTATCTTGTGTCGACCTTCTCAGATCTAGCACAGTCATTCGAAAAAATACCAGACTTCTTCAGTAGTAAGGGGCTGGAACCATTTAAGCAGCGCCACGCGGAAGAATCGGGCAGTTCCCATTTGAATAGCGATCTGACAGGAATACTCTTTCTAAAGATAATACGAACAACGAGTGCAATTTAGCAATGTTTGACGTGTTTACTGCGGCTACGTAGTGTATAGCGACATGTACTTCGTCTGCAGCTCGTGGTCGTGCGGTAGGGTTCTCGCTTCCCGCGCCCGGGTTCCCGGGTTCGATTCCCGGCGGGGTCAGGGATTTTCTCTGCCTCGTGATGACTGGGTGTTGTGTGATGTCCTTAGGTTAGTTAGGTTTAAGTAGTTCTAAGTTCTAGGGGACTGATGACCGTAGTCCCATAGTGCTCAAAGCCATTTGAACCATTTTACATGTACTTCGATGACTGAAGTGTTATTCTGACTCTTTACCGTATAGTAAATTTATCATAGTTTATGCCTAAGGATGGAAAGTGTCTTTTGTCTAGAAAGGACATACGGATTAAGAAGCGTTGCGTGAGATTTGTAGCTGTAGCTCACGGAGGTAAGGCAGATGTGAGGCATAATATTTCCATGAAGAATTATACAAATAGATCCACAGTAGCCTTGACGTCTGTTTCGACATTCATGACTGCAGAACTAACAACAGCTTACAAGTTGTCAAGCATCATCAATCCTTCAGTTCTCTTGACTGTACCGCAAAACTGAATGCCGTAATGTATCCTGACTCCAAAGTTGCCGCAAAGCAGTGTACAGCCAGTAACCAAACGTTAGCGCTTGTCAAAAATATTCTCGCACCACTCTCGGTCCGAACGCGTAAAACAATTTCAAGAAGTTTCATTTTACGGCATAGGTACCGACGCGTCGAAATACAAGGCTGAAAAGCTGTTTCCTTTAGTTGTTCAATACATTACTGAAACTGACGGAATCCAGCGGAAGGTGTTGAAGTTTGATTCGCTGAATAACGAAAACTCGGAGGCAAATGCAAACTTTTGTCTAGACAACTACAAATACCATTAGCTAAATTAATCGATTTGTGTTAAGACAATACCTATGCCAACTTCGGAGAGCTTTATCGACGCGGCCAGCGGAATGTGTTCTACCAAACTAAAGAAGAACTATGAAAAAATGTAGAAGGAAATGGATGGCCTGCCCATATTCTCCACAACAGTATGCTGCTGGAGTCCTAACTGTCGAAAGTGTAATAATCGTCCTGAAAATATTTATTTTTCAATATATACAAATAAGGACAGAGAAGATGGAAGAGTTCTGCTTATACATTTATGCCAATCATCAGACTCTTCTATCTCATTCAAAAACTAGATAACTGTCGTTAGTGCTTGGATTCCATTAAAACTATTTTTTGACGCCGAATAATTGCAGATTTTTTCGGCTGTCCGATCAGTGAAATTTACCTGGTGTTTCTACTCACAACTTTGGCTCTGCATGAAAAAAGAGATAAAAATCATGGAGAAATATAAAGTCTCGATAATTGCAATAAGAAATACACTGGAGAGCCAAAGAAACTTGTACATCTGCCTAACATCGTGTATGGCCCCCGCGAGCACGCAGAAGTGCCGCAACACGACGTGGCATGGTGTTTCAAGGACTCCACTGATGTCTGAAGTAGTGCTGGAGGGAATTGACACCATGAATCCTGCAGGGCTATCCATAAATCCTAAGAGTACGAGGGGGTGGAGTTCACTTCTGAACAGCACTTTGCAAGGCGTCCCAGATGTCCTCGATAATGCTCATGTCTAGGGAGTTTGGTGGCCAGTGGAAGTGTTTAAACTCATAAAAGCGTTCCTGGAGCCACTCTGTAGGAATTCTGGACGAGTGAGGTGTCGCGTTTTCCTGCTGTAATTGCACAAGTCCTTCGGAGTGCACAATGGACTTGAATGGATGCAGATGATCAGACAGGATACTTACGTACGTGTCACATTTCAGAGTCATATCTAGAATATCAGGGGTCCGATATTCCTCCAACTGCACACGCCCCACACCGTTACACAACCTCCACCAGCTTGAACAGTCTCCGCTGACATGCAGAGTCCATGGAGTCATGAGGTTCTCTCCGTATCCACACACGTCCATCCGCTCGACACAATTTGAAACTAGACTCGTCCGACCAGGCAAAATGTTTCAGTCGTCAACAATCCAATGTCGGTGTTGACGGGCCCAGGAGAGGTGTAAAGCTTCATGTCGTGCGGTCATCAAGCGTACACGAGAGGGCCTTCGGCTCCAAAATCATATATCGATGGCGTTTCATTGAACGGTTCACACACTGACGCTTGTTGGTGTCCCGACATTGAAAGCTGCAGCAATTTGCGAAAGGGTTGCACTTTTATCATGTTGAACGATTCTCTTCAGTCATTGTTGGTCTCGTTCTTGCGGGATCTTCTTCCAGCCGCAGCAATGTCTGAGATTTAATGTTTTACCGGATTCCTGATTTTCTCAGTACACTCGTGAAATGGTCGTACTGGAAAATCCCCACTTCTTCGCTACCTCGAAGATGCTGTGTCTCCATTGTTCGTGCGCCGACTATAAGAACGCGTTCCAACTCACTTAAATCTTGATAACCTGCTATTGTAGAAGCAGTAGCCGATCTAACAATTGCGCCAGACACTTGCTGTCTTTTATAGGCGTTGCCGACAGCAGCGCCATATTCTACCAGTTTACATATCTCTGTATCTGATTTGGCTTGCGTATATCAGTTTCTTTGGCGCTTCAGTGTATTTAATCGACTCTCAGATATGTCTGCATTAAAGGACGACTACCAGTTTTATTGGCAATGAAATCAAGATAAATTTGAACAAATTAAATAGTGAGAACACTAACCAAGAAATTATTAACTTGATTTCCAAATATGAGGAAGAGACAGTGGCTTTCGATACTGTAGCATTTGATTACTAAGAAATTGGCTATTTCTCGTAACAAATATCATGTATCTAATTGGCTGACGCTATCTGAAACCCCAGATTGAGTGATTATTGAAAACACAATTATATACCTGACTCAAAATGGTGTAAAGATTTCAGGCGACAATTGTTTTCAGGAATGTATATGTCCGGAGAGTTTTTTAGATACTAATCGTGACTTGTTTAGAATGGATGTCTAAACTCTCCGTGGACGAAAGATGGGTTTTTATCTTAAGGAAACCAAAAATCCTGAACGGAACTGGAAGCTGCTGAAATTATGCGAGAATTTGTTTTCTGTTCCCGCACACAACGCTACTGTGGAAAGAGGCTTTTCGCTGATGTCGGCCAGTGGACTGATGAAAAAAATCGACTGCTGCCAGGGACTGTGGAATGTATCAACAGTGCCAGTTTAACTGCAAGCTGACTTGCATGGAGTTTTATAGATACATAAGAGGGAAAGACGACTTACTGGAAAAGGTGAGAACTCCCGAAAAATTTGATGTACCAACTACTTAACCCGCAACAAGATCCACGTAATTGTGTTCTAAATAAAAATTATATTAAATAATTTTTTTAACTTCATTTCCGCTTCCTCATATCAGAGGGTTCCGACGAGGTTCCAACTAGATATGGCAACCCTACCCCGTCTGCTCTATTCGGTAGTTTCTCGCTGCTGTCGACGGACATCAGTTGCATTGCACAATGGCATCAACCATATTTTTGCGAAGTGACGTAACAGTGAAGCACAATGCTTGATTTGCTGTAAAAGATACATTTGTCTGCTATTTCTGTTAAATAATAAAAGGGAAAGGAAATTATGATGACAGAACGAAATTAAAAACTCAACACTAATTCATTCATAGTATACAATAAAAATAGAAAGTAGGTGATATACTGTCTGTGTCTACATAATATGCCCTTCTCAGCTAGTGGTCCTTGAAAACGGACAAATTAACACGAAAAACGGAGTTCTTGAACCTTAGTTTCCACGCATTAGCACTAAGTATTCTTGATGTCCAAATAGTGGTATTGCCCCCGATTACAGTGTGATTTCTGAGCAGAGTTTCAAAAAAATAGAACCAATAGGAGAATGCCGGTGAATTTTTGTAGCAGTCACCTATTTATCACTTTCCGAGAAAAACGGAAAATTGTGGAGGGACTAAGTTTTCTTTTATTTGACTCTTTAATTTACTATTTTCATTCTGTGTACCTTGAAACTGAGAAGGTAAAATTATTCAACCTTTGTTCGACATCTACTTTTATTAAAAAGTAGCGATAGGAATAAAAGAGCGAAAATCGGTTATCCCACAAACCAGTTTCTTTGAGCGGTTGTAACGGTCAGATTTAACTGGCGTGAGAAAAATCGATATAACAGAAAACCGGTTGTTTCAGCGATAACCAACACCCCTAGGACAACGTATCTTGAGAGGAGAGTGAGGAAATATTGACAATGATTAAACAAATGCCGAGAGTGAAGTTATTGATCCCGTTAATGAAGACTGTGATTAGAAGGCTGGTGTTCCTTTCAATTTATCAACATTACAACATAAAAAAATGTGGTTGGGGGTGACCATATTGTGGACAGTTTTGTAGCTGAGTAATGTGACAATTTTTTTCCACTGAGTTGAGCTCTCTTTTTCCCTCTCAGAAAAGGCTTTTATTCGGGCCAATACGATAGTTACTTACACGAAGGGAAAGGACAAAGATATATTCATTCTCTTATGAGCTTCTTCGCACTCTTCAAAATGGTTAAAAAACAAGAATCTTCGTGCTCTTTGGTAACACATGCAAACAGCAAGGCTTTGGCAGAGTTCGTATGGTAAAGTACTTCGTAGTTTTATAGGAGTGCTCACAGAGCATCTTGCTAATTCTCGCGGCAGGTGCTAATAAAGTATTGAGTCATCACGTGCCAAGGCGTTAATCAGTCGTAATCTCTCAGCTATCAGCATCATCCACGAGCGGAACGTTCTGTCCCTATTGAGAAGCGAGGTTTCTAGTTTCTTTTACAAAACTTAGTTACCCTGGTTGTCAATGCATTGTTTCAGATCTGTTATCCTCTCACACTTTCCATATATCATTTTCTCTTGACCCAGGAACTGTTTAAAGCACTTCATTCAGAATTGTTTGACTATTCTCCGCTGGTGGATATAGCCACTGTAGTGTACTACCTGCTTCATAGTTACACATTTGACACTAGACTGTGGGGGTAATTACATTTAGGCAGTACGTTTCCTTCCATCCGATTGTGTTTGCGTTACGAGTTGTGTATACGTTACAAGTTTGCTAGACTCCTTACGGAATCATTCAAAAGCAACAGCAGAGGAGAAAACGCAAAAAAAAACGTATCATGTATGCCTGGTAACACAATGGCATTTTCAAAGAAATGAGAAATCGAAGAAAATTTACCGTACGTCTTGATGGACAAATGGCACTGTAGAAACCATCGCTCCATTTCCCGAACCAAATGTGTGAAACCGCCTCTGTACCATAGTGTTGGGCTGTCCGGTGTAACAGACCAACGAAAATTCACCGGCTCATTCGGTTCAGCCCTGTATCAGATTGTCGCGGATGCCACCGCTCTGCATGTTAAGCAGGTGCCTTGCGCTGGAGGAACATGTCGATAGTTTTGCGTGATGAGTGCTATCAGTATACATTATAAAGTGTGGTTCCGCGATGATGTTACGAGCCTTCAGGGATGACGGACAAGGGTAAATGTATGAATTTCAGGTAAGCGACCCTGGTCCGGAAACCACCGAGTAGAGAGTTATAAATGAAAATCCTTCTGACACCACTGGCAATGGAGTACATGTACAAGTATTATTGTTGCTAATACAGCAGGGTAGACACCTTTCAGGGACGGAAGTATGGACCAAAACAATAAAAAAAGTGTCTAGAAAAGACGGACTCAAATACATACCTTACGGGGGGGAGGTTCATAAAATTGACTGAAAATGTCCATTTTCTGTTCATTTTTTAATTATTTGTGGAAGTTATCGACAATAAGGTCCAAAACATTCAATGATGGAATTACATCCGAAGCGCCTGAAAAATAATTTAATGTGTGACGAGACCTTCCTTTTGCGCAGACTTTTTTTAAACAACACTTCAATACTAGCTCAGTGAATTACGTTTCCTTGGATTGCTTTCAAGCAAACTACACAAAGTTGTGATATACTCTTTGGTTTTATAGATCTTAGAAACAATAACAAACTAGCTGATTTGTTTATGAGGAAGTAATTCTCGCTTTGAGTTGTACGACTGGCAAAGATTTACGCAAGCGTACGATTCTTCTGCGTAAGAAGTATGGGAGCATAGGGAGTATGAATGTATTAGAGAGAATGGACTTTAAGATAGGAAATTTCACTCAAGACATCTTCAGAAAAATAGATTTACAGCGCCTCTCTGCGGCCGAAAAGTCAGTTGAAGATCTGGTAATGGAAAGAAGGCACAAAACAAGAAACCAGAAGAGAAGTCTTGAATGGAAAGAGAACCTTGAGTACACATCTGTAGCCCTACGAAGAGATAACGTAAGGGGAAACATTAGGTTGAATTTTAAATTCCTTTTCCTGAAAATTATGCTTTTTAATGTTTTTGTACCTTTTCCTCAGAATATGTGAATGCTAGGATTATGAAATTTCGTCCTCTTATTTATTAAACCCTATGTTGTCTCAAGAGAAATGCTGAAATCCTCTGTGCAAGCTGAGATATAGGGCAAAGTGCTAGGAATTTTGCATGAATTTTATGTTCTACCTACAGAATTATAATTAAAAATATTAAAATTCTCCTATTCGATACATTCAGAAAAATTTATGAGAGTAGCTCACTATATACAAAGAGATTAAACAGTGAAAATTTTGCAGAAATCTCTTGAATAGCTTCTGAGAAAAAGGTACATGTAATTTTTGAAAATAAAATTCTATTCAATTCCACAAAAAAGGTAAATATATTTAAGTCAAGGAACTTGATACCAAATGTGTTATTTTCATTTGAAGCATGGTACAAAATTTGATTGCGGCATCTTCATAATTGTGGATTTGGTGCATCTTTCAAATAGTGTGTGTTATTCATGAAGGAACTTGATACCACATGTATTATTTTCATTTGAAGCATGGTACAAAATTTGATTGCGGCATCTTCAAAATTATGGATTTGGTGTATCTTTCAAATAGTGTGTGCTTTTCATGAACGTCCGCCCGTGAAACCTATGCCTACTTATTCAATAGAAGAACTGTATTTCACAGTAGCAACGATGAAGAAGTGCTCATAGCTCTCAGGCATACATTTTAGAGCCCTTGTGTACCAGACATTTTTCTTGTTTGGGTCCATACTACCACGTCTGAATGTTGCGCATCTTGAAGTCTTAGCAGCAATATTACTGGTACATATGTTACACTGTCGCTTATAACTTTTGGACTGTCGTTTCCGGAAAAGGCTCCCATTACCTCAAATTGAATATTTATCCTTCTTCGTCACTCCTGAAAGCTTGTAACATCACCACGGAATCGCTCTATATAATTAAACGGGGGCAATAAATGCTGCTCCGCTTTATACCAGCACTCTAAACGCAGATTATTTTACATACATAATACCTGGACGGCGAAAACTTTTCCGAAAAATACCAATGCATTGCTGCTTCGCTTTGGTTGCGAAAAGAGCGTTTCACCGTAAACTACAATGTTTCCCGTTGGTATGTGTTCATTAAATCGCCTAATATTCCTCAACCTGCATTTTCATTTTCCCTTTAGAGAAGGGTAGTCAAGGCTTGAACCATAGTTTTGAATAAATAAATAATACTATGTGATAAAGTTTTTGTTTGTTCATGTCTACATGTACATTTACGTGATTACTCTGCAATTCACCATTAAGTCCGTGGCAGAGGGTTCATCGACCCACTTTCAAACTATTGTACACAAATAATCTCCATCGGTGCGCGGGAAGGACGAGCACTTAAATCTTTCTTTGCTAGCTGTGATTTGTTTTATCATGATGATCATTTCACACTATGTAAGTGGGCACCATCAGACTATTTTTGCAAACGTAGGAGAAAGTTAGTGATTGAAATTTCACGAGAAGATCCTGCTGCAACGAAAAACGCCTTTGTTTTAATGACTGTCACCGGAGGTGAGGTATCATGTCTGTGGCACTCTCCCCCAGTTCGAGCTGCCCTCCTTTGAATTCTTTTGATGTCCTTCAGTCCTCTCTGATGTGGATCTCACACTCCAGAAGAGGGCGGACAAGCGTGTTGTAAGCAGCCTCTTCAGCACTTTGTAAGTATTCTGGCAATAAATCACAGTCTTCGGTTTGCTTTACTCACATCACTATCTATGTGATCTTTCCAATTTAAGTTATTCGTGATGGTAATCCCTAAGTACTTGGTTGGATTTACAGCCTTTAGATTTGTGCGATTTTCCGTGTAACTGAAGTTTAGCGGATTTCTAATGTGGGTCACTTCACACTTTTTATTATTCAGAGTCAATTATCACTTTTCGCACCATACGGATGTCTTGCCTAAATATTTTTGCAATTGTTTTAGATTACCTGAAGACGGTAAATGTCAGCATCATCAGGAAACAAGCTGAGACGGCTGCTCAGATTTTCCCCTGTGTCGGTTATGTACATCAGGTACGTCAGAGGGGCCTGTAACAGTTTCTTGTGAAACTCCGGATATTAATTCTGTTTTACTCGACGACTTTCTCCATTACTGCGATCTGAGAGGATCTCACGTATCCAGTCGCACAACTGAAGTGATGCTCCACAGGGTCGCAATTTGGTGGGAAGACGCTTATGAGGAACGGCATCAAAAGCCTTCTGGAAATCTATACAGTCCGGGTACACGTGGAAATGCGCGTCACAGTGCTGTAGCTCGCCGGTAGAGGCGGCAAAAAAATTCGCAGGCCATTCATAAAGTGGAATATGTACAGCAATTTGTGGAGCAGCAGAAATGTTGCAGTTGTACCAGGCCAGACCAGACGGTTAGAGTCACCTTTTCATTGTAGTAGCGTGTCACGATAATGCGATGCCTGGATTTCAGTGTGTACCACGACTGCAGACATTCCCGAATGAAATTTTCCTTCTGCAGCGGTGTTTGCGCGATATGAAACTTCCTGGAAGATTAAAACTGCATGCCGGACAGAGACACGAACTTGAGACCTTTGCCTTTCGCGGACAAGTGCTCTACCAGCTGAGCTACCCAAGCACGATTAATCCCGTCCCAAAGCTTTACTTCCACCACTACGTAGACGAGGTAGCGCTGGAAGTTGAACTGTGGGGAGCTGTCGTGAGTCGTGCTTGGATAGCCCAGATAGTCACTTGCCCGCGAAAGCAAAGCTTTCGAGTTCCGGTCTCCGTCCGACACACAGTTTTAATCCGCTAGAAAGTTTCAAACAAAACATTAATTACATAACTTTATTTTTTCGAGGTCATAATCTAAACTTCACGACTACCCTCGTACACTGGGACGCTTCCATTGCTGTCTACCATAGTGATCTATTGCAGTCAGCCCCCTCAGCTGAGGATGTTCGCACCCCCGCGGTCGCTGCCGGCGCCTCGTTAGCCAGGCCACGACACGGCTGCTCAGCTCCCTCTCCTACAGAACGTCTAAAACGCAGGGCTTCTGTGTGGTGCGAGATTTGTTTTTGTGTTAGTGCCATCGAATGTCGCCGCCAGTACCAATGAACAGTGAATAGTGAATAGCATAGAAAGGAGGAACCAAAAGAAAAAAATAATAATCCCTCACTGCCAAAAAAGTGCCATATTTTCACCGAAAAGTTTAATGCTTTGTTAATCGCCGCAAGTTTAAATTAAGCCCGTGTCAAAAATATTAGTATGCTAAAATACACCCATACAAAAAAACTAATTTTAAGTCTGAAATCTCATACCTAATCCTTATAAACATAAAGTGATTGATTTAAACTACCCCTCAATAGGCCGGCCGGAGTGGCCGAGCGGTTCTAGGCGCTACAGTCTGGAACCGCGCGACCGTTACGGTCACAGGTTCGAATCCTGCCTCGGGCATGGATGTGTGTGATGTCCTTAGGTTAGTTAGGTTTAATTAGTTCTAAGTCCTAGGAGACTGATGACCTCAAATGTTAAGTCCCATAGTGCTCAGAGCCATTTGAACCATTTTTTCCCCTCAATATGTGTTTCCCCATATTCCCTTTATTGAGTTATTACTACGCATCATATTCTCCCTACCAACTTCTTAATAATGTTAAAACTGGAAGCCATATTATGACCATGAAGTGCTTTTTGTTTGCATATCCCCGATGATAAATGTCTGTGTCATCTTTCCGACATAAAGTAAGGACCGCTAAACTATAAAGTGAAGTCCTCGGAAGAGCAAAATATACTAAATTCCACTGCAAACTAGTAACGGTTCTGACATTCAGCCTAATCTGATGCCCTTTGTTTCCTACAAAAATTTGTACGCTATTAACGTAAAATTATTTATTTGTTGACATTAATCGTCAAATAAAAACTCATACACAATGAGGATAGAAGTCAACAAACGTAACACGAAAACTTCACAAGAAAACTGAAAGCATTCCAAAAACAGACACAAGGAAAAATATGGTAAAGCGAAAAACAAAACTAAATCTCAAAGCCGAAAAATATTCAATGAAATTGTAATAAAAGAGGAAAGTTTTAAAAGAAAAAGCTGAAACGAAATATAATGTAACATTTCTTAATAATATGTGCTATTTGCGTGTATATACTGAACTTAATAAAGTCCTATGATTTTTAGAAAAAAAAGAAAAAGGTTCGATTCCCGGCAGGATCTAACGGAAGCCGTTTCCCAAAGCAAAGAGACACGCAGCGACATGGATCACTGCACATACAATGCATATAATTTTTGGACTTAAATTAACTGACACCTTACAGTATCTAATATACACACTGTATGGTGCAAATGGTTCAAATGGCTCTGAACGTTATGGGACTTAACTTCTGAGGTCACCAGTCCCCTAGAACTTAGAAATACTTGAACCTAACTTTCCTAAGGACACCACACACATCCATGCCCGAGGCAGGACTCGAACCTGCGACCGTACCGGTCACGCGGTTCCAGACTGTAGCGCCTAGACCGCTCTGCCACATCGGCCGGCCATACGGTATGAACACGAGAAACTAACATGTCGTCCTACATACAGGTTTACGTAAGCGAATGTTCTTAAGATTCCAACATGTAAATCTTATAATAATATTTTAACATGAAACTTCACGCAATAAAAAAGCAATGTGAATTCCACAAAAGTGTTAACTAAGAAATTACTCAATGGACAATTTCCTGCAGAGTTCCGTACAAACGACTGAAATGTGAATGTGTTCTAATGTATATGCTTATTTTAATAGGGGTTTGTATCCTGTTACTACGTGAAACAGTTAAATGATAAATAAATATTCTTTTAAAAAAAACAAGGTTGGAGATTTTCCCCGCTGGGGGACTGGGTGTTGTGTTGTCCTCATTATCATTTCATCATCGACAAGCATGTCCCCCAATGTCTTGTCAATTACAAAGACTTGCAACCTGCCGGCCGAACTTCCCCGGGTGCGGGCTTCCAACTACATGTGCTCTACGACCATATGTTCATCTACTGCGCACTCATTTCGATCGTTTTTAATACGAAAGTGTGTAATTGAGTAAAATGAGGATTATAATTTACTGGTCATGTCATCAGAGACGGACCACAGGCTTAGTTAGGCAATTATGATGAACGAATCGGTCATGACTTTGTCAAGGTAACTATCCCTGGATCAGCCGGGAGGGGTCTAAGAAACAATGGAAAACTTATGTCAGGACATCAAGCATATCGTATGAGTCTAGTATGGTAACCTCGGCGCCACTCCGTTCGATGAAAAAGCAAAGTACCACGGTATTTCGTTCCAAGTACTTTTTGTGTCTCACGTATATTTTGTGACCAGCCTGGAACTTTAAGAGATTCAGACCAGCCTCAAAATTGTATCGTTAAAACAGGAGACTGTTGATGGATATGAAGCTCGTAAATGTTGTATTTCGACGCAATTTAGCCGAATTCAATCCCGTTAGAGTACGGGAGAAACCATGCAAGTGCTGGATAGCGAACAGCACAGCGACGGCAATATGCAGCTGCTTGGTGGCGCCAATCAATTCGCCGCTTCTTCGGTAATTTTGTCTGACGGAAGCAGAGATAATTATTACATCTGAAGTGAACGAATTTGGCTACATCAGTTTCAGACGTAACTTCTTGCGCATCAATTGGAGAAGACACCCGTTACTACTCAATTACGCTATTGGTATTAAACCTTCGGGAACAATGACAGCCGTAGAATGCCACGGAGCAGCTCTCCAGATCCACCTAAAGTGAAATGACTGCATAAAACTAATTGTAGGAAAAGCGGATGCCTGGCAGAGATTCTCTGGAATCGTTAAGTCCAGTCTGAGACCCTTGTCAGATTGGTTTAATAGAACGCACATACACTCCTGGAAATGGAAAAAAGAACACATTGACACCGGTGTGTCAGACTCACCATACTTGCTCCGGACACTGCGAGAGGGCTGTACAAGCAATGATCACACACACGGCACAGCGGACACACCAGGAACCGCGGTGTTGGCCGTCGAATGGCGCTAGCTGCGTAGCATTTGTGCACCGCCGCCGTCAGTGTCAGCCAGTTTGCCGTGGCATACGGAGCTCCATCGCATTCTTTAACAGTGGTAGCATGCCGCGACAGCGTGGACGTGAACTGTATGTGCAGTTGACGGACTTTGAGCGAGGGTGTATAGTGGGCATGCGGGAGGCCGGATTGACGTACCGCCGAATTGCTCAACACGTGGGGCGTGAGGTCTCCACTGTACATCGATGTTGTCGCCAGTGGTCGGCGGAAGGTGCACGTGCCCGTCGACCTGGGACCGGACCGCAGCGACGCACGGATGCACGCCAAGACCGTAGGATCCTACGCAGTGCCGTAGGGGACCGCACCGCCACTTCCCAGCAAATTAGGGACACTGTTGCTCCTGGGGTATCGGCGAGGACCATTCGCAACCGTCTCCATGAAGCTGGGCTACGGTCCCGCACACCGTTAGGCCGTCTTCCGCTCACGCCTCAACTTCGTGCAGCCCGCCTCCAGTGGTGTCGCGGCAGGCGTGAATGGACGGACGAATGGAGACGTGCCGTCTTCAGCGATGAGAGTCGCTTCTGCCTTGGTGCCAATGATGGTCGTATGCGTGTTTGGCGCCGTGCAGGTGAGCGCTACAATCAGGACTGCATACGACCGAGGCACACAGGGCCAACACCCGGCATCATGGTGTGGGGAGCGATCTCTTACAATGGCCGTACACCTCTGGTGATCGTCGAGGGGACACTGAATAGTGCACGGTACATCCAAACCGTCATTGAACCCATCGTTCTACCATTCCTAGACCGGCAAAGGAACTTGCTGTTCCAACAGGACAATGCACGTCCGCATGTATCCCGTGCCACCCAACGTGCTCTAGATGGTGTAAGTCAACTACCCTGGCCAGCAAGATCTCCGGATCTGTCCCCCATTGAGCATGTTTGGGACTGGATGAAGCGTCGTCTCACGCGGTCTGCACGTCCAGCACGAACGCTGGTCCAACTGAGGCGCCAGGTGGAAATGGCATGGCAATCCGTTCCACAGGACTACATCCAGCATCTCTACGATCGTCTCCATGGGAGAATAGCAGCCTGCATTGCTGCGAAAGGTGGATATACACTGTACTAGTGCCGACATTGTGCATGCTCTGTTGCCTGTGCCTATGTGCCTGTGGTTCTGTCAGTGTGATCATGTGATGTATCTGACCTCAGGAATGTGTCAATAAAGTTTCCCCTTCCTGGGACAATGAATTCACGGTGTTCTTATTTCAATTTACAGGAGTGTAGAAGACCCAACATAGAACGGAGCGTTTCTGATAGGCACGAGAGTGGTAGATGCTACGATGAGGCGTTGTGTATCTCGGAGAGGTTTACTGTTGGAATTCTGGGAGCGTTCGTTCGAGAACGAGTGGGACGACGTCTGCTCTAGAATTCTGAAACTTGTTTTATGCTCGCGTATAGTAAGATTTCCGGAGACCGGAAGTCTCCTCTGCAGGACCCATCATTGGCTCCGAAAACAACAATCGTGCGAAACCCTTCTCGCTCTGCAGAAAGCAGTAAATATCAGTGCCCATGTAGATGCCGTGTTCCTTGACTTCCACAAAGCGTTCGATAGAATTCAGCACTGTCCTCTCATCAACAAAATTCGAGCGTACGGAGTATCAAACCAACTGTGTGATTCGACTGAAGAGTTTCTGACAAACAGAACACTTAATGTCACTGTCAACGGAAAGACGTCTTCAGACGTAAAATAACTTCGGCCTTACCTCAAGGGCGTGCTATAGGTCCACTACGTATCAAAATATTACTTTTATTAAACACATTTTTCCGAAATTCTTTCACCAAAGGAGACGAAGTAATTATTCCAGAATTCGAATCGAGAACAACTACCAACACAAATAACTGAGAAGTAGACATTCTCGGTCCAGACAGCAGAACAGTAAGGTTTCTTTCAGTGTATGCTGATGCAGTAGTCGCATACAATAGTATACAGCCGCACACTCGACGAAAGACCCGTACCAAGAGATTGGGAAGTCTCATAGGTCATGTCAACATTCAAGAAAGGGAACAGGAGTAATCCGCTGAATTACAGACCCATATCACTAACATCTGTTTGCAGTTAGACTGTGTTCGAACATAATGAATTACCTGGAAGGTTGCAGCCTATTGACACACAGCACAGATTCAGGAAACATCATTCTTGCGAAGCACGATTAGTTCTTTGTTGACACGAAATACTGAATGCTATCGGCAGGGGACGTCAAATTCATTACGTATTTGTAGATTTCCAGCAGGTTTTTGACACCGTTCCTCACAAGAGACTTATAATCAAATTGCGCGCCTGTTGTGGGACTTGATTCGTGATTTCATATCAGAAATGTCGCAGTACGTAGTAATTGACGGAAAATCGAGTAAAACAAAAGTGATATTCGGCCTTCCCCAAGGGAGTGTAATAAGCCCTTTGTTGTTCCTTATCTACATAAATGGTTTAGGAGACAACCTGAGAAGTTCTCTTCGATTTTTTGGAGATGATGCGGTCATTTACCGTATAGTAAAGTCATCAGAAAATCAAAACCAAATGCAAAATGTCTTAGGCACGATATCTGTGCGATGTGAAAAGTGGAAGTTGTCTCTCAATAGGAGAAGTGTGAGGTCATCTACAGGAGTACAACAAGAAATCCGTTAAGGGGTTACACTATAAATCACACGAATTTAAAGGCTATCAATTCAAGTAAATATCTAGGAATTACAACTGCGAACGACTTAAATTAGAATCACCACAAAAGTAATGTTGTAGGAAAGACAAACCAAAGATTACTCTTGTTTTTATTTTTTATTTTTTGCAGAACGCTTAGATGATGGAGCAGGTCTACTAAAAAGACTGCTTCTTCGTCCCCTGATAGAGCAATTCTCTGCTCTATGGGATTCCTGCCAGATGGGACTGACGGATGCTATCGAAAAAGTTCAAAGAATGAGAGCTCATTTTGTATTATCGCGAAATTGGAGAGGAGTGTCGCGAATATCGTAGCCGATTTGGGACGGCAATCATTAAAACAAAGTTGTTTTCTGTTGCGGCGGGATCATTTCCAGAAATTTTAACCATCAACTTTCTCCTCTTAATGTGAAAAGGTTTTACTGTCGCCAGCATACACAGGGAGAAATCATCATCATACTACAATAAGAGACATCAGAGTTCGTGCAAAAATATGTGTGTTCATTTTCCTCGCGCTCCGTTAGATAGTCGAACGGTAGAGAAATAGTCTGCCAAGCACTTATGTGTGAATTGCAGAGAGGATTTACTTGCCAAGAAAAGAAAACTGCACTACAGATTTTGTAATTTGCAGTTCTAAACAATACTAGAAAGTGTATTAAAAATCATTAAGATGAACTGTTGGTGTAACGCTTGCTTTTAAAGATCATTCTTTTTGCCGGATTTTGAGACCCAGGCACGCGGATATATATCACAGGAATAATATGAGCTCTATTGCCATGGTTCATGTCGTCCTCTCACCAATCTGCCACCCTCGTTCACCTACCCCCCCCCCCCCCCCTACGAAGCTGCAGTATCTGGAGAGGAGACTATCGCAACAATTTCTCCTTAGTCCTCCTCGAAACTCATCGCCCTGCTGCTCCCGGAATATGACATTCTTGACTGCCTTCTCTTCGTTCCTTTCGTGGTTGTGCTGAACGGCGTATTGTAGGCTTTCTCTCAGCGCTATAAGCCTGCAGTTCCTGGTACGGTTTGTAACATCTTGCCGCTTGACACAATCGTAGACGATGTGTTCCGAGGTATCGATTTCCTCACATCCACAGAACTCCTTGATATGTAGAATTATCCTTAGTAAATACATGTGGTATGATTCAAGGCTTAGTCTGATAGTGGATTAAGATTTTATGAGGCGAACTGTATGACACTCGAACCTATCATTTACATTAGGAAGGGACTGATCAGTTGTCCCCCTCTTTCCTCATTTCCCTTCTTCTCTTCCAGTTTTCCATATTCGCCCTTTTAGAGCCAGTAGAGAAGATCATATCCACCTATTTCTTGGTCTAGCCTTACTCGTTACCTTCGGTAGTGTGCTTCTTTGCGGTCGTCAAAAGGTTTACGCTGATATTATCTTTCCCGCATTGTGCGCTCATGCACTCGCGCCGTGGCCCACAATACCATGAGCATAGCGCTGTGAAATATTTCTATTAACTACAGTCTCAAGCAGCTGAAAATTCCGTCGGCCCAGTTGATGCTGTTTTGTTAAGGATTCTAACGCCTCTCTGGCAAACGATTTCCACGTTTGTCTGTGTGTTTCTCGTCGACATTTATACTCGGGTTTTTATAACTTCTTTTCTTTCACTATTTGGTCATGTAATTTGTTTTCTGGGGTTACTCGTTCTCGTGAATTATCCTTTTAGCAATATGTAAACTGTTTTGCATACTGCTACCGCTTGTTCTCTACTCATGGATAGATTTAATGTGCTTAGAACTTGGATACTGCTTAGTTTGTTTTTTTCCAAATTAATTTCAGCCAGGTGTTACAAGTCAGTATTATTGGTAGGCATTATTATCGGTGGGCTTCAGTGTTTCTCATATCGTGGAGGCGACATCGCAAAATACTCTGCCAGACACGGAGCATTGTGGACAGCTTTGGTTATGTTCTATACTGTTTAATTGCTGTGGCATTTCAGTTTTACCTGTCTGTCTCTAAAGCAATTTGGCAGGTTGTTACCGAGACATCTATCGAACAAAGTAGGCCACTATGAATTACCAAATGCTCCAGCTACATCAATCACTCATTATGTGTATGGCGTATTTCGGACAAGCGGGGGACAAGCCGACTAACTTTTTGGGATACATCAAGAGTTTTCACTGTATTATTAAAGCACTCGCCAAGTATATCGGCTATTAACAATTGGACGCTCTCTGGTTTTTGTCTTCCGCCTCATTCTTGCTATAATTGTAATTGAAGTCTTCAGAATTCTGGACACATGTCCCTGCGAAGTATATTCGTTTAGAAATGCTGTCGAACGTGGAAATAAATTGCTCATTGCTCAGAAACATTTTGCACCACCTTCCCAACATGCCTACTTTGTGTTTTTTAGACTTCCGTACCTCAGTCGGTAAAAACGCAACCTTTGCATATTCGATCACTGTGTTGTCCGTTTGCCTGACTGACAAAAATATTTTTTCTCAGGAGCGGGTAGATGTGTCTAGCTGAAAATTAGGTCACATAGTAAGGTCTACAACCCCTTGGCGGTGTAATAAATGTAGGCTTCTAAAGCGATCCAATCAAAAGATAGGCCATTTATGTCACTCGAAAACTCACTCATCAAACTTCCCGTTGACCTAGAATCATGAAATTTGTCAAGAAGCACGGTTTCGCAGTACAAGTAAAGGAAAAAAAATCCAAAAAACCCTAGTTTGTAATTACATCGCAACAAAAAATATTTCTTTTGTCATTTATCTGAAATTAACACACACTCTAAAGTCTTTGAATTCTCTGAACCGATAGCTTGTCAATACCATTTACAATGACAGGAAAAAATATTCGAGATTCTCGATTCCCGGGGTGAATGAACTGTCTATATATGTAGTTAAGTGTGTACGGAACTCTTAGAGCGCGAGCCCACTCGCGCCTTGCCAGTTTCTTACCAGAAACCTCACTCTCAAGACCACTTTGACCACAAGAGACTTTATTTTACAACCACCTGTGCAGTGAAAGTCAAAGTTTATCAACGCAGTTTAGCAAAGCGAGCTTTCTCCGTCGGTTGTGAATGGGCTAGTGCACCCTTGTGTACTCAGTTCAGTCTGGCTTAGATCGTACGCGCGTTGCCAGTTTTCAGTAAGTGGAGCTATTTGTCAGCAAAGTGTAACATGATAGGCAGGTGAGTCTGACATACGATGGTATCTGACACTAGTCAGGACGGAGGTGTGCATAGGCAGGAGAAGGTGGATGTACCGATCACGAAGTGATCCACGTCTCTCAAAAGGATAGCAGGCGAACTGAATGGTTACTTTGTGTGGTTTTCCCTTAGGCAAGTGGCCATTGCAGGGCGGTGTGTGGCATTAGGGAGCCGCCATATCGTAAAACTCAAATTGTTTCATGGCCGCCGCATGAGCGAAACCAGTATCGATGAAGCCACCTAACATTAAATGACTCCAAGTGAAACAGGAAACCGAGACGTAGAAATACCTTTGAAGACCCTCTCTGTAGGAGGATTAGTACCTCATCTCGGGACGATGGCAGATGTGGATGTAACTTGTGTGTTTAAAAATCAACAAATTCAAAATGCCTTAAGCGATGATAAATCTTGAACAGCACTTTCGAAAGTCAGTAGCAGACTTTGTAATTAAATCAGTGCACCTGAATAATGAGACAAATGTTGATGCCAGTGATTAAGAAATGCATTGAAGTAATCTGAAAAACATACATATAGTGGCTGTATGGCGTAATGAACCAGAATAGCTATCTGTAAAGTTATAATAATCTTTAGGTTTAAGCAGTTAGTGGTGAATAGTTCTAATTTTACCTACTTCATTACAATGACATGCAAATGACTCACAAAATAAGTGCCTCTGTTAAAACCCAATATCACCATGTAGAATCAGGTGTAATTCTAGTTCTATTTGATGTACAATACTTTAATATCTTTTTTATTTTTGTAATGTCCTGGCGTAAATGGTTAAAGATTTTATGCGAGATTCGCTTATAAAAATTTATCCAACTGACTTTGTTAAACCGTTGTACACGCAGTGTATGTGGGGCGGGGGGGGGGGGGGGGGGGGTGTGGAGACGGGGAGAGAGAGAGAGAGAGAGAGAGAGAGAGAGAGAGAGAGAGAGAGAGAGAGAGAGAGAGAGAGAGAGAGAGGTGTATCGTTGCCGATTAGTGGCTAACTGCAGTCAACCACACTAGCTGATATAGCTGACACTTGATGATGGTCGTACAAGTGTGCGGAGACGAACACGTAAACAATTCACATCTCGGGCATGTAGTCCTATGACTTCTCCATGGAAGTGGGTTACACATCTTTTGGAACTGGTATCATGTACAAATGTCTGATATGTCTCATCACTGTAAAGGGTGATTTGACTCTGAAGTATCAGGAAAGGATGATATAACCGTCTGCTCATCCCTACAGTCGACATTTTGATAATGTATGAACGAACTGCACTCAGCTCATGGACACCTTGCTCCAAGGGGAACGAATATGAAAGTTGAGTGGCCTTCTAGGATTAATTAATTCAGTTGAGAATACTTAGGTCCAGTTGAAAATGCAGTGTGTCATTGCAGAGACACTAATCATATACTGGATGGTCTCAGGAATGCCACTGTCAAATACAGTTCAGATGCGACAGTTTGGCCACCTAATGAACAGTATTCCAAGGAGGATACAAGAATGTTCTAATACACATGGTGATGATATGACAGAAACAAATAATAAGCAAACAAACTCACGAGATTACTACAAAACATTTAACAGACAGCCCCCAAAGATTTGATCGCCCAACACTAATGCTAATAGATAAAAACAATAAGACGACCTATAGTGATAAAGGAAATTCAGAAATATTAGCTGAAACATTTAAGGAACTACTAAACTGTGAAGATCCTCCTGAGCGTCTGGAAATAAACAGAAACTCCAATAAAAAAAAACACCAGAAAATATAAACCCACCGACAATTCAAGAAGACTACAAAGCTTTGAGTGAGCTCAAGAACTACAAAGCAAGTAGAGAGGATCAAACATTTGGAGAACTCTGGAAATACGCAGGAGAACCCATGAAGATATCATTACATCGATGCATAATTAAAATCTGGATCGGAGAAGAGCGACCAGAACGTTGGACTACAACTATCACACACTCATTACACAGAAAAGAAGAAAAATCAAATCCGGACTACAGAGCGATTTCGCTATTGGACTGCACATATAAAATATTGTTAAGAATTCTCTACAATCGCGAGAGAGAGAGAGAGAGAGAGAGAGAAAGAGAGAGAGAGAGAGAGAGAGAGAGAGAGAGAGAGAGAGAGAGACAGATAGAGAATACCTCTAACAACCACAGTCTGAACGTTCAGTGGCAAAAGTGTGGCTCTTCATTACAACATAAAATTCTAGTATCAGTGAGAGTAAAAGTGTTCTTGTCAGAATGGCATCAAAACATCTGTTCAGCTCAGTGGCGGATTTCGGAAATCATCGATATTGTAGTAATAAAGTGAGGTTGCCCAGCAGTAACGTGCTCTATCTATGCAATAATTCGATGCTAATGGCAGCCGTGTTCTGCAGGAATGCTCAAATTACCTCATTGGTGTTACACGACTATATTATCTGCAGCAGTGACTTCCCATGTGCAGTGAAAATATATGAGGCTACAAGATGCATACATTTATAAGAAAATACATTTAAAAATTCAATGCATTCAAATTATGGAATCCAGCGAGCTGTTGCTGAAAGTATCAGCTGGCATCCATGCATAAATAGCTTATGTGAGAATCTGTGAAAGAATTTGGTGGAGCGTGCATATCAGAGTAAACATCCGACTGAAGAAGCCATTACTACCATTTTTCTGCATTCTGTGCATCAGTAGTAAAACCATATTTAAGCGTGTCCATATATTCAGCTATACGCAAAAGTTTATATTGTATCTGCGCACAGTACACGAAGTATGTGTTCCATGTTTTTTCTTCCTACAAAATCAATTTTCTGCTGATGTATTCACCTAACCAATACCGTGATTGGTTGGATAAAACACCTCATTGCCAGGGACTTCATAGTAACTGATTGGTCCAGCAATACTACAGAACAAAGAAGAACGGCTCAGTTCTGCCTAACAATGTACAATAGATAATTGTCGATAATTGTGGACATCATATTCTGGCAAGACAAACGTCATTACATCATTTCTTACACATTCTTATGCAGTTCGCTTTGATCACGTACCTGTAGTTTCAAAAATATTATTTCTGCCCAAGTACTCGCTATTACAAGAGGTGGTGTCAAGAATTGATGGTGCGAAACACAAGAAACATAAAGCCTAATACTGTGTTTATATTTTATGCTGCTGTGAGATACTAGGAACAGATACAGAAATGCGTGTGTGTCAAACACTCAAGAATTCCAAAATACTGGTAAGGAATAACACCAACATTATTATTGCTTCCAGACATAATTTAAAACACGTGTAGGAATTGACATGATGTTTAACGAATTTAAAACTATTTGGGGAGACTGCTAGAACCACACACAGTATAGGTGTGTGGTTACTGATAGAAAGAAACAACTGAAAGACTGTGGATGCAGATGAAACTTTAAGGAGTTTTTTAAAGATAGTGTAAGTGCCTTAGTACGTAGCACAAATACGGTCGTATGATGCTTCCTCGCTGAAGAAGGTACACAGCAGTCAGGGATGAATTTAAAATGGTATAAATCTATACAAAATATTAAATGTACATTCTAGGAAAAAAGATGCACCACGAAGGAATTATCTAAATTGGAGGGAAATCTGTAGATGTAATGTATATGTAGAAGCAAACAAATAAATGAATGAATCATCCAATTTTTCTGAAATTGTAATCGTATGTTTGTCTGTACATGTATATCATAACTAACGATTTCCATCGTATTTGGTTATACCTTTCTCGTTCATTCCTTTTTTTGTCTTAGAGTGTCTTTATACAAAGCATATAATCAGCATTAGAAAGCTATGGAACTCAATAGAAGAATTTAATTTATTAAAAGACTGGACGATGTATGTTAACATTAGCTAGGCTGAGAATGTAGTACATGTAAGGTGAACCAGAACTCGATTGACAAAATTTAAGAAGTTGTTATGGATCTTTCCAGAATGAAATTTTCACTCTGCAGCGGAGTGTCTCCTGACATGAAACTTCCTGGCAGATTAAAACTGTGTGCCGGACCGAGACTCGATCTTTCGCGGGCCAGTGCTCTACCATCTGAGCTACCCAAGCACTACCCACGCCCCGTCCTCTCTTCCGCCAGTACCTCATCCCCTACATTCCAAACTTCACACAAGCTCGGTTCGGCACACAGTTTTAATCTGCCAAGAAGTTTCATGCTAGGGATAATATCTGAATTAGGGAGTAATTGCATTTAGTTAGATTTCTTGCCCTCTTTTATCTTTGTATCCCGTACTGCACTGAAAAGATCCGCATGACACTGCAAACGTTGAAGGTTTGCAATGTGTGTGTCTTGTTGGAAACACTTGTTCCATTCATTCATGGTACTTGCTGCTGACAACAGTAAAGCTCACTTTACTCTTCGACTTCAATATTGCATTTTGTACTGCTTGCTTCTGTCTCGTTCTGTTTTTTTTTTCTGGCTAAGTTAGTTGTTCGTTAACAGTGATAAGGAGCGTATGGACATGTTTACTGATCGACAGTTTGCCGAAATGCACCTTTCGTATGGGTTCACCGAGTGTAGTGGAGCAGCAGCACAACGACACCATGGTGAGATGTTTTCCCATGAATGGCAGCCAGTTACACTACTCTTCCATCCGTTTGAACGATGCTGTATGACAGTGGTTTTTATTTTATTACAGACTTTTTCACTGTTTTGAATAAGTTGTGCCACAAACAAAAGCAATTTGGATGACAAACTGAGTAAGTCATAATTACATCATTACTTTCACACGTATACCAAAATGCTCAGAAACTATCCCTGAACAACCTCTTAAAATTTATCACTGAAGTTCTGGTTCCCACTGCGTATATGGAAAAAAATGGTTTATTACATAATGATACATTACGCTATGAATAAAATCACACATTCAGTCTGACAGCGTGCACACCAGAATATCCATCTGCATGTTGACAAGAAATCTGAAGCTATCAATGAAAGTATCAGGGAACCAAACTTCTGGGCAGAAAGCCATACTGGGATTGTTAACGAAAAGCTCGAGAGGAGTATTCAACTGATTAACACAAAATTCTAGGAACACTGGAGACAATCAGGGTTAGGTACAGTGGTTGCGGTACCTGAAAACTCATTGACAGTGATGAAGGACAGAAGAAAAAACTAACCTGAGAATATGTAAGACACATACAGCCTCGAAGTCTGTCAGTGAACAACAGCGTGCAGTCCTCCACGACAAAATCCAAAATTATTTCGGTGCAAAAAGCCGAACCGCACAATAACCCTGGGTTCGGCGGGGCGGCGGAGGGGTGAAGTGGACTGCGGTAGTCGTCGTGGGGTTGTGGACCTCTGCGGCTGCTGCGGGAACTGAGCCTCCCCGCCGTTTCTAGGCCCCCGGTTCACATACAATACAATACAATACAATACAATACAATACAATACAAGGCCCTATTGCTCGAATTCAAAGGGTGTAAGACAGGGGTGTAGTCTTTCGACCCTACTAAGTTTCTACATCGAAGAACTAATGACGGAAATAAGAGAAAGGTTCAAAATTGGGATTAAAATTCAAGGTTAAAGAATATCAATGATTAGAATTGCTGATGACATGGATATCCTCACTGAAAGCGAATAAGAATTACAAGAACTGCTGAATGGAATGAACAGTCTAATGAGTACAGAAAATGGATCGAGTGTAAATCGAAGAAAGACGAAAGTAATGAGAATTGGTGAACATGAGAACAGCGAGGAACTTAATATAAAAATTGTTGATCACAACGCAGATGAAGTTAATGCCTCGGCAAGAAAATAACCCTTGATCGACGGAGCAAGGAGGAGATGAAAACCAGAGTAGCGCAAGCAAAAAGAACAATTCTGGCCAAGAGAAGTTTACTAGCATCAAACTTGGGCCTTAATTTGAGGAAGAAACTTCTGAAAATGCACGTCTGGAGGACAGCATTGTGTGGTAGTGAAACATTGACTTGGGAAGACCGGGAAAGAAGAGAGTTGAAGCATTTGGGATGAGGTGCTACAGGTGCATGTTGAAAATTAGGTGAGCTAACGAGGTAAGGAGTGAGAAGGTTCTTCGCAGAATCGGCACGAACAAGAAGAAGGGACAGGATGACAGGACTTGTGTTAAGACACGAGGGAATAACTTCTATGGTACTAGAGGAGGCTGCAGAGGATAGAGAGAGACAGAGATTGGAATACATCCAGCAATTTGAAGACGTACGCTGCAAGTACTACTCGTAAAATGGTAATGTTTTCATAGGTAGCAATCCATGGCCGGCCGCTTCAAATCAGTCGAAATACGGATGACTCAAAAAATAAATAAATGAATTTAAAGATTTCAGAAAACAGCACATAGTACGAGGCTTGGATGACTGATGACAAAGTGATCTTGTAGATATGAAATTCATGGGGGGGTTAAAGTTTCAAATATATTTTAATGGTCACTGATACGTTTTCCAAATTTACTTGTACCTCACGCATTTGGGAGGACGACGGTTCAAGCCCGCGTCCGGCCATCCTGATTTAGGTTTTCCGTGATTTCCCTAAATCGCTCCAGGCAAATGCCGGGATGGTTCCTTTCAAAAGGGCACGGCCGACTTCCTTCCCCGTCCTTCCCTAATCCGATGAGACCGATCACCACGTTGACTGGTCTCCTTCCCCAAACCAACCAGCCAACGAATTTGTACCTCACCTGTGAAAACTAATATGGAGAAGACAGTTATTCAGGTGCTGGACTAGTTGTTGCAGACGGGGATAATTCACTATCCAGTAAACCTTCATACCTGTCAGATATTTCGATACAGTTTTGGAGAGTTTTGGTCTCCCAGGTCAGTGGTACTCAATATGTGCGCCGCGGTTTTCTGGTGCACCTTGTATGACTGACTGCCTGAGACACCGTGGATTTGTTTCGTAGTCAGTGGTAAAGAAGACAGCTATGTGCAATTTCACTTCTAGTGTCAACCAGTGTTGCCTTGGATGAATTCCACTTTATATCTTAGCCAATTTGCTTAAGCAGTCATAACCCCGAAACTGGTCTGTTGCGTGTTACACTTAGCAAGAGCAATGATTGTTGTGATTTCAATCAGTTGTGATTATATTGTGACCCATATAAAGTTGATAAAAGCGATAAATCATAGAAACGGTTTTAAATGTGTTAAGTGGAAGTAAAATTCGCGATCTTACTGAGCACAACTGTGAAAGTGACAATGAAAATAGGGTCCGTAAGTATGGAAAAAACGACGATATCAACTTGGATTTTGGTTTAACGTGCACTGTTTTGAGTAATGAAGAGCGTCCTCAATTTTGTTTTTGTTTTTGAGAGCTCTTTTTGATGACTGTATGCTGCCTAGAAAATTAAAGCGTCATTTAGAAAGTTCTCATAAAGAACAACGCGGTCGAACAAAGAGAATATTTTTCTGGAGAACTGAGTCAAATGAAAGAACAAAAATAATCATTTTCTAAGCAAGCGATCTCGAATAAAGTGCTTTTAGCACCCTACAGTGTAACTTACCCAAGAGCAAATTGTAAGGAAGCCCATACAATTGCAAAAGGACTAATTCTACCGTTTGCAACTGACATGGTGTCCATTGTACTTGGAGAATCCATTACAAAACAGCCATTATTTTGTCTTAAATTACGACTAGTCATCGAATTCAAGATTTAGGAGACAATTTTCATGACCAACGAATAGAAAAAATTAGAGGGAGGGATTTTGGTTTGCAACTTGATGGAGCCATTGACAACAAGAGAAATTCTCACTTACATTTTCTATGCGCGAACCTGGGTGCACGAATGGCAAAACGTCATTATTTTGGATGAATCCATGTTCTGTTTACAGCATCATGATGGTCGCATCCGTGTTAGGCGACACTGCGGTGAACACACATTAGAAGCGTGTATTCGTCATCGCCATATTGGCGTATCACCCAGCGTGATGGTATGGGGTGCCATTGGTTACATAGCTCGGTCACCTCTTGTCCGCATTGGCGGCACTTTGAACAGTGGACGTTACATTTCAGATGTGTTACGACCCGTGGCTCTACCCTTCATTCGAGCCCTGCGAAACCCTACATTTCGTCAGAATAATGCACGAATTAGCTTATTGTAAATTGATCTAAGCTTGTAAATACTTTGACATGTCCTATATCCTTGTAAAAAGAGATCTACGGATGAATAAAACTACTACTACTACTACTACTACGACCGCATGTTGCAGGTCCTGTACGGGCCTTTCTGGTTACAGAAAATGTTGCACTGCTGCCCTGACCAGCACATTCTCCAGATCTCTCACCAATTGAAAACGTCTGGTCAATGGTGGCCTAGCAACTGGCCCGTCACAATACTCAAGTCACGACTCTTGATGAACTGTGGTACCGTGTTGAAGCTGCATGGGCAGCAGTACATGTACACGCCATCCAAGCTCTGTTTGACTCAGTGCCCAGGCGTATCAAGGCCGTTATTACGGCCAGATGTGGTTGTTCTGGATACTGATTTCTCAGGATCTATGCACCTAAATTGCGTGAAAATGTAATCACATGTCAGTTCTAGTATAGTATATTTGTCCAATGAATACCCGTTAATCATCTGCATTTCTTCTTGGCGTAGCAATTTTAATGGCCAGTAGTGTATTTCAAATTACAAGACTGCATTCGAGAAGTCAGTCTATCAAATTGTTCAACAGAGAATTTGGCAGTGATGTGACGAAAGTCATGGGATACGTCCGAATATCGTGTCGGACCCTCTGTTGGCTGGCATAGTGCAGTAACTTGACGTGGCATGGACTCAAGTCGTTGGCAGTCACCTACAGAAATATTGAGCCGTGCTGTCTTTATAGCCGTCCATACTTGCGAAAGTGTTGCCAGTGCAGGATTTTTTTGTTGTTGTGGTTTTAGGTCGCACAACTACAATGGTCATTAGCGCCTTGACTAATTTAGGAATGTACCGCGAGGCACAAGGTTAAAACAGCAACTAAAAGGGACAACACTATAAAAGACGTATTAACAGACATAGGATTAAAAAACTACAGCATAATCAAACGTCCTTAGACAGGTGTGTCAAGTTGATAAAACGAAGAACGCGAGCAGCAGCTCCTGGGTCATCCGCGAAAATGGCATCCAGAGTACATGGCAGGCCAAGATCAAGACGCAGCGTAGTAAAATCCGGACAGGACGTTAAAATGTGGCGGACCGTCAGCAATTGCCCACATGGACAGAACGGCGCCGGCGCTGCCGTCAGCAGATGGCGATGGCTGAACTGGCAGTGTCCAATTCGTAGCCGGGCCAAAACGACCTCCTCCCGCCGAGAAGGACGTGAGGAGGACGTCCAAGCTGCGGGAAGAGGTTTCAAGGCCCGAAGCTTGTTGTCCCTAAGTGCAGCCCAATCGGCATGCCACAGCGATAAAATGCGACGACAAATGATCGTGCTACAATCTGATAAAGGGACACAACAAGAAGCCGTCCGAGGCTGGAGGACCGCAGCCTTGGCCGCGGCATCTGCAGCTTTGTTCCCAGGGATACCGACATGGCCAGGAACCCACATAACGCTAACTGGAGACCCGTCGTCCACCAGATGCAGAAGAGAGCGTTGGATCGGGTGCACGAAAGGGTGAACCGGATACGGATCACTGAGGCTCTGGATGGCGCTCAGAGAATCGGAGCAGATGACATAAGCAGAATGTCGGTGGCGGCAGACGTAAAGAACAGCCTGATAGAGGGCAAAGAGCTCAGCTGTGAAGACCGAACAATGGCCATGTAGCCGGTATTTGAAACTTTGTGCACCGACAATAAAAGAACACCCGACCCCGTCATTGGTCTTAGAGCCATCCGTATAAATGAAGGTCATATTAATGAACTTCGAACGAAGTTCGACAAAACGGGAGTGGTATACTGAAGCGGGGGTAACCTCCTTTGGGAGCGAGCGGAGGTCAAGGAGAACGCGAACCTGAGCCTGGAGCCAAGGTGGCGTGTGGCTCTCGCCCACTCTAAAGGTTGCAGGGAGCGAAAAATCAAGGTGTTGAACGAGACGGCGAAAGCGAACTCCAGGGGGTAGCAGGGCAGAGACATACAACCCATATTGACGGTCAAGAGAGTCGTCAAAAAAGGAACGGTACGATGGGTGGTCCGGCATTGACAGAAGCCGACAGGCGTAATGATAAAGCAGCATATCGCGCCGGTAGGTGAGTGGCAATTCACCGGCTTCAGCATGAAGACTTGACGGAACTAGTATAAAACGCTCCGATCGCAAGCCGTAAACCCCGATGTTGTATGGAGTTGAGGCGGCGTAAGATGGACGGCCGTGCAGAGGAGTACACAAAGCACCCATAATCCAGCTTGGAGCGGACGATCGACACGATCGACCGATATAGGCAAAGTAGGACGGTTCGATCCGCTCCCCACGACGTGCCACTGAGAACACGGAGGACATTTAGAGAACGGGTACAACGGGCAGCCAAATATGACACATGTGGAGACCAACTAAGTTTCCTGTCAAATGTAAGACCTAAAACTTTTGTTGTCTCCACGAATGGGAGAGCAACGGGGCCCAGTCGCAAGGACGGTGGGAGAAACTCTTTGTAGCGCCGGAAGTTAATACAGACCGTTTTCTAGGCAGAAAAACGGAAGCCATTGGCGACACTCCAGGAGTAAAGACGGTCAAGAGAACGCTGAAGAGAGCGCTCCAGGAAACATGTACGCTGCGCGCTGCAATAGATGGTAAAATCGTCCACGAAAAGGGAGCCTGATACATCATCTGGGAGGCAATCCATTATTGGATTGATCGCTATGGCGAAGAGAGCGACGCTCAAAACGGAGTCCTGTGGCACCCCATTTTCCTGGCGAAAGGTGTCTGACAGGACAGAACCCACACGTACCCTGAACTGTCGATCCATTAAAAAGGAACGAATAAGAAGAGGGAGGCGACCGCGAAAGCCCTATGTATGCATGGTGCGGAGAATGCCCGCCCTCCAACAGGTGTCGTAAGCCTTCTCCAAATCAAAGAACACAGCCGCGGTCGGGCGCTTCCGCAAGAAGTTATTCATAATGAAGGTCGACAGGGTAAGCAGATGGTCAACAGCAGAGCGGCGCCTACGAAATCCACATTGTACATTGGTAAGTAGGCGTAGAGATTCGAGCAGCCAAACCAACCGAGAGTTAATCATTCGCTCCATCACCTTACAGACACAGCTGGTAAGCGAGATGGGTCGATAACTGGAAGGCAACTGCTTGTCCTTCCCCGGCTTAGGAATCGGTACAACAATAGACTCGCGCCAGCATGCGGGAACATGTCCCTCAATCCAGATTCGATTGTAAGTACGAAGAAGGAAATCTTTACCCGCAGGAGAAAGTTTCTTCAGCATCTGAATATGAATAGAATCAGGTCCCGGGGCGGAGGACCGTGACCGGGCAAGTGCATTTTCGAGTTCCCGCATGGTGAATGGGGCATTGTAGTTTTCACAATTCGAGGAGTGGAAATTAGGTGGCCGAGCCTCCTCTGCCTGTTTTCGGGGGAGGAAGGCAGGGGGGTAATGAGTGGAGCTCGAAACCTCTGCGATAAAGCGGCCGAAGGCATTGGAGACATCCTCAGGGGCCACAAGGACGTCATTCGCGACCGTCAAGCCAGAAACTGGTGAGTGGACCTTAGTGCCAGATAGCCGGCGCAGGCTACCCCATACAACAGAAGAAGGAGTAAAACTGTTGAAGGTGTTTGTGAAAGCAGCCCAGGTGGCTTTCTTGCTTTCTTTAAAAATACGACGACACTGCGCACGTAATCGTTTGTGAGTGATACAATTCGCCACTGTAGGGTGGCGTTTAAAGGTGCGTAAAGGACGTCGACGAGCACGTAAGGCGTCTCTACATGCTGCGGTCCACCAGGGGACCGGTACGCGGCGTGGAGAAGAAGTAGTGTGAGGGATGGAATATTTAGCAGCAGTGAGGTGTGCGGCCTGACTATCGCAGCTTGTGAAGGTTTGATCCTGAAAGGTCGCCCTGGAAGTGAAGAGCCCCCAGTCTGCTTTGGAGATGTTCCAACTAGTTGAGCACAGAGAGGGGGTATGATGCAGGAGATGGATAACACACGGGAAGTGGTCGCTCGAATATGGTATCAGAAAGCGCATACCACAGACAGAGAGGTCCAAATGGGAATAGGTGTGAGAGGGGTCTGAAAGGAAAGTAGGGGCGCCAGTATTAAGGCAGACTAGATTGAGCTGGTTGAAAACGTCTGCTAACAGGGAGCCCCTCGGACAGGGTGCTGGAGAGCCCCAAAGAGGATGGTGAGCATTGAAGTCTCCAGTTAACAAAAATGATGTTGGAGCTGAGCAATAATTTTCAGCATGTCTGCCCTGGTAACGGCAGACGACGATGGAGTGTAAACGGTACAGATGGAAAATGTAAAATTGAGGAGAGTAATGCGGACGGCAACTGCCTGCAGGCCGGTGTGCAATATGATGGGATCATAGTAGATATCATCCCGGACCAGCAACATAACCCCTTCATGAGCCGGAATACCTGCCACAGGGGTTAAGTCAAAACGCTCAGAGGTGTAGTGTGCCAAGGCAATTAGATCGCATGGACGTAGCTTCGTTTCCTGGAGGGCTACGACGAGAGGACGGTGCGAGCGGAGCAGCAATTTCAAGTCCTCTCGGTTGGAACGAATGCTGCGAATATTCCAGTGAATTAGTGCCATCGTGAGAAGAAGAAGGTGCAAGAAGGGGTCATCTCGAAAGCCGCTGAGGGCCCGGCTTCGAGCGAGCACTGCCGCCGCTAGCAGGGGGTGGACAGTCATCGTCCATTTGTTCTAGAGGTTCATCGGCCATCTTGTGAAGATGGCCAGAAGGGGGAGCTTCCTCCGCCGGTGAACGGCCAGATGTTCGGCTACCAGCGGTGTGGCCAGGCGAAACGGATGACGGCCTGCGGCGGCAACCGCTGGGGGTTCAGGAGGAGAAATGCGCCGTGGCGGGGAAGGAGAACTGTGTTTCCTATGAGCCTTCTTGGAAGGCCGTTTTGTGGAAGGAGTGGTCGATGGCTGAGGGTTCGAGGTACGTAGAAGGTCTGCACAAGACGGTTCTTTCTTGAAGGCCCGTGCTTCTGATTTCTGGGTCTTCGTCCTGGCAGAAGCTGATAAAAGTACTTGTGTCGGAGGGGCGACGGGAGGAAGAGGAGACGTCGACCGGGTCAGATCGCATGTCTGCGTCGCCACCTGCCTGGTAGTCCGTGGAGAGGCGAGGACAGTACTGTACTTCCCCGCTGGGAGCAACGTGGGCTTCCTGCTAGCGAATAGCTTGCGAGCAGCCGAGGTGGAGACTTTCTCTTTGAACCGAATTTCTTGGATACAGCGTTCTTCCTTGTAGACGGGACAGTCGCGGGAGGACACTGCATGGTCACCGCGACTGTTCACACAACGAGGAGACGGAGGTGGACAGTAACCCTCATGGGCAGCCCTGCCACAAGTCACACATGTAGCCGCATTGGAACAAGAATGGCGAGTGTGATTGTAACGCTGACACTGGTAGCAGCGCGTAGATGTCGGGACATAGGGGCGAACAGAGATAACCTCGTAGCCCGCCTTGATGCGTGACGGCAGCTGAACACTGTCAAAGGTCAAGAAAAGTGTCCGGGTCGGTACAAGGTCATTGTTGACCTTTTTCATGACCCTATGGACAGCCGTCACGCCCTGCTCAGCGAGGAAAGACTGAATCTCCTCGTCAGTCAATCCATCGAGTGATCTAGTATAGACCACTCCACGAGACGAATTCAAAGTGCGGTGAGCCTCCACCCGGACAGGGAACGTGTACAGGAGTGTGGCCCGAAGCAGTTTTTGTGCCTGAAAGGCGCTTTCAGTTTCTAGTAACAAGGTACCATTACGCAACCTGGTACAAGACTTAACAGATCCGGTCACGGCATCTACGCCCTTCTGGATAACGAAAGGGTTGACAGAGGAAAAATCCTTTCCGTCCTCAGATCGAGAAACTACGAGGAACTGTGGGGCAGGCGGTAGTACTTGTCACTGGTGGCTGGTCAAGTTGCCGTTTGTGGGCAGACGTCGAGAGAGAAGAAGAAGAAGAAGAGAAATCCATTGCGGAGGAATCCCCCATGATTGCCAGCGTCTCCGATGGCGCGCTCCTTCCTTGTGGGGACCCTCTCAGAGGGCACTCCCGCCTTAGGTGATTGTTCACACCTCAGGTCACACCTCCCGAGAAACGGACGGAGAGACCAATCGGCACAGTCGGAAGGTGTCAGCTCAGGCAATCACCCCTCCCTGAGCCTGGCCTTTAGCAGGGGGTACGTGCGTGCCTTACTTGTCTACCCAGGGCGGGGAATTACGCGTTACCCCGTCACCGGCTACGCGTGCGAACGCGTGGGTCGGCCTTCAGGCACGCACAGGGAGGAAGGAAGAAGAGGAAAAACAAAGGAGAGAGGGAAAGAAAGGACATACTGTATCAAACGCCGAAGCGGAGACCAGGGAAGGAGAAGAAAGCAAGGAGAAGGAGGCAAGGAGAAGGAGGCAAGGAGAAGGAGGCAAGGAGAAGGAGGCAAGGAGAAGGAGGCAAGGAGAAGAGTAAGTAAGACAGCGAGATGGAGAAGAACAAAGAAAGGAATCAACCAAAGGAAGGAAGAAACCAGAAGAAGTGAAAAACCAAAATGAACGCAAATATAGGTCGTGAAACCGTCCGTCTCCGGACGCAGGCGCTAACTACCCCTTGAGGGGGAGAGACTCCTTTTAGTCGCCTCTTACGACAGGCAGGAATACCTCGGGCCTATTCTAACCCCCGGACCCGCAGGGGGGCCAGTGCAGGATTTTGTGCACGAAATGATTTCTCGATTACTTCCCATAAATGTTTGATGGGATTCTTGTTGGGTGATCTGGTGGCCGAATCATTTTCTCGAATTGGAACGATTGTCATGGCGCATAGTCATCCCTAAAAATTCCGTCATTTTTTTGGGAACGTGAAGACAATGAATGGCTTTAAATGATCTCTAACCTTTTCCAGTCGATGATGGTTATAGTCCATTCCGTATAAACACGACCCACACCATTATGGAGCCACCACTAGCTTGCACCATGGTATGTCAAAGACTTTGGTCCATGCTTCGTGCAGCAGACGAATCCGAGAACCTACGTTCTGAAGGGTAGTAGAGGTAACAAAACAGCAGCAAGTTTCTTGGCTTAATAATATGCCTGTCATAGTTCGCTACTGTTAACGAACTCGACTCCGCTAACTCGGTGCTAAGCATTCACCAGTCACAAATATTGCCCTGTTAGCACCACGTGTCTGTCTTGTGTGACTTAGAGGAGGGAACATGAAGCTGAGTTTATACTAAACAATACTTTTTCAAAGTCTACAGCTACCTTTATACCCCGAAAATGGCTGTACAGTGCAATATGGACGATATTTCGTGGCAATATTGTAATCTCTTTTGTCTTATTCACATGATCCCTATGAGGGTGTTTTGTGCTGCAATAATGAAACAACTGAGAATTACTGTCGCATTGACCTGCACCATCGCTGCTCGCCAGGCGATCATAACAAGCAGGATTATGTGTTGCGCCACGGCCATCGTCGTATTTCCTGGAAGAGCCATGTTTAGCTGCTTCAAGGTCGCTCTAGAAGTGCCCTATTTGACTTTCCTCGTGCGCGGTTTTTCGCACAGCTTACATCTACATCTACTTCTGCATCTCCATTTACATCCATATTCTACAAAGTAGTACGAAGTGTATGGCAGAGGGTACTTCCCACTGCACCATATATTAATGTACAGAGTGCGGAAAATGACTTCTTAATTGCCACTGTGTAAGCTGTAGTTAAATTAACCTTATCTTCGCACTCACTGAAAGGTCAGTACATACGGAGCTGTAGTATAGTCCTAGATGCCCGACGTAATACTGGTACCTGAAACTTTGTAAGTAGTTTGTCGAGAGTAAGTTTGCGTTTAACTTCAGTTAGCCTCCAACTAAGGTCATTCTGCATTTCGCTGATACTCTCTCATGGATCAAACAAACAGGACCATTGCTGATGCGCATTCTTGATTATTTTCAATATCTGCTGATAGTCTTATTTGTTATAGCCAAGCTATATTCTAGGATTGGTCGCACGAGTATTTAGTAATGAATCTCCTTTGTAGACTCACTACGTTTTTCCAATATCCTACCAATGGAACCACCATCCGCGGATAGTAATAATGTGAGAGCTACAAGTGACATTTTTAACAGGCATTTATTTCAGTCGGTTCTGGACGCAAAGCTACCTGAGATCAAAGACATACAGATTATCACTACCGCTTCATCATTGGTAATACTAGATGTATAAGTTTTGGAAGCCAGAGCGTATATTTCACCTAACATACCTTTTCTTTGTTTCGTTAGAATATCAGCTAGAAAATCTACAATTTGGCAGATGTAGTATATGAAGCAGATGTTGATACAAACTGACGAATTGTTACCTGTGTGAGCAAGCCTACCAATGGGTCTTCAACTGAAATTCTGTTAACAATTCTAGACTGAATCTTCATATCTCAAACAATTCTGGTTCAATACTACTTAAAATACACTGGAAAATTTGTTACGTCTTTCTTAACTGTTTCAAAAAGGGCCGTGGATAATTTTTGAGCTTTTGTTGGAACTGGTGAAAGCATTTGCAGTGTGGACGGTCTGGATTCAAAGGCTGCATACATACCAGGAGCGAGACGTGTTAGTAACTGCTGCAATCGCGTATTACAGTTACAAATAAGATGCACTTTTTGCGTCTAACCGTTCTTGGTATATATTTTTTCTACGCTTTCAGTTGTGGTCGTGCTTGATACTTGTAAAACGCCGTGTTAACCTGTAGGCGTTTAAGACATTAAGGGCCGTCAGAGTGACGAGTCAATTTGGAAGGCCCAGGGGCTGGTCAGCTACATGCTACAGTCCTGTAACTAACCAGCAACAACGTTAACGGTACGCGCGCATCCCGCCACAAGGTCCATCCCCTCTCTCGTTTCCACTAGAGAAAGAGCATTGGGGCTGCGGAGTTCCTAAAGGTGGTTGATTATAGTGTAGCGCCTACGATTCTCTGGCTTTTCTAAAGAGACGGGTGTTACGTTTTGCTGACTGCAGTGCTGAAAGTATTCAGATATATATCAGGGTATATACAGGGTGTGCTGGAAAGTCTGTGGAAACATCCATTTGGAAGACAGTTTTCATGGGAAAGTGACGTGATCAAACATGGTCGGTCCACACCAAATCTTCTACATTTCAGTACAGTAACTAAAAATTATGTCAGACGTTTTCAAGAATCTTGATACTCCTCTTACAGATGGTTATGTGACTGTAAAGGGACACAAAAAGTATGCAGTTGGTCATGCATTTTGTTTTCTTCCGATGTGTTGTAGACGCAAAATTTGGGTAAGTGATATGAACAACTTGAACAACTTGAAGAAACGGCACGAAAATTCCAAGATCATCTGTATAGATACCCTGTACATTCTACCCTGTACATTCTACAGTACAAGGATAGATTTGTGTTTGGACGATGTCTTGATACTAAATATGCAGGAGTGTAACCAACATTATCTTCGAAATATTCAGTTGCAAACCAGACTTTCTCAACTTGTTTTGTTGTCTATTGAAGAACTATTGCTGAAATCCGTGGTACAAGTGTCAATCTGTGCCACTGAAGTTTCCGACAAGAAGGATAGCAGAAATGAGTTCAAATATATAGAAAAACGTGAGTACCGGAACTTTTAATATCACCATTACTGATGAAGATACAATAACAGATGTTTTCCGAGTTTGCAATATCGCTCAGTGCGCCTAATATTTACGATGTTGGGCCTTGTTCTTTTAATAGTCGGCACACAGCATGATACGGTGTAATAGGGGTATGCAGGGACGCAATAGAGGATAATCGTAAACAGTAACATAATAATAGCGACAATAATAATACTAATAATCACAACATACCGTTACATGGGTAATCGTGAACAATAACCTAACAGTGACAATAATAAAAATAATAACACTTACTTGTAACAATTTTTTAAAAGGCGAATACAGTGCGAATTCCTCACGCCTGTCCACTGCAACATGCCTCTTCTTTCTCGTTGCCAATGAACACATTCTTTACCGTGAAGGAACCACAATTACCGTCATCAGACAATGCATAGAACATACTTTTTTTGCTTCACAAACTACAAGCAAATTCACTCCTCTAATAATGTGAAGAGCCGCAGGGTAAAGGTTCCTGGCGAGAAGCTTGATGCTTGCGCGACCAGCGAGTAGCGATGCGGCGCAGCGAGGCTGCAGCGCAAACGTAGCCTGCCTATGAGATACGAGTATATTTCTGTACGAGAGAGCGGCAGAAATGTTGCACACTTGGCATCGAATACTGATACTCTTAGCTTAATATCTGCGAAGTCAAAATCGCCTTTCCTCCAACCTATTGAGTTTCAGTTGTAACGTTCTTTAAAAAGATAAAATCTTCTGGATGAATGCGTGTGCATACAAATGTTAATATTGTCTTGCCATGAAAGCAGCAACGGTGGAACGCGATATATTCTGGTCTCTCACAAAAAAGTAATATACCATACATGGTCATCGGTGTGCAACGCTAGCAGTAATAGTTTGAAATGTACTTGAAATTCTTTTGGCTGATAAATGAAAACATTTATGAAAAATCAAACTTCTTTGAAAAACATATGGCGTGGACAGGGAGGTGGTACTGATTGTGGTGAATTACTAATACTGATTGTTTTGTGAAATTATGTTCCAAGTTAAGTTTGGCTTTTCAGAAACATTTGACATTTGACATTTGACATTTGAAGTTGGTCATCCACAAAGAAAGATTTACACAGCAAGTAATTCTAACCTCACTACACCAGCATAAATGCAAATCATCAAATTACATATACACTCCTGGAAATGGAAAAAAGAACACATTGACACCGGTGTGTCAGACCCACCATACTTGCTCCGGACAATGAGAGAGGGCTGTACAAGCAATGATCACACGCGCGGCACAGCGGACACTCTAGGAACCGCGGTGTTGGCCGTCGAATGGCGCTAGCTGCGCAGCATTTCTGCACCGCCGCCGTCAGTGTCAGCCAGTTTGCCGTGGCATACGGAGCTCCATCGCAGTCTTTAACACTGGTAGCATGCCGCGACAGCGTGGACGTGAACCGTATGTGCAGTTGACGGACTTTGAGCGAGGGCGTATAGTGGCATGCGGGAGGCCGGGTGGACGTACCGCCGAATTGCTCAACACGTGGGGCGTGAGGTCTCCACAGCACATCGATGTTGTCGCCAGTGGTCGGAGGAAGGTGCACGTGCCCGTCGACCTGGGACCGGACCGCAGCGACGCACGGATGCACGCCAAGACCGTAGGATCCTACGCAGTGCCGTAGGGGACCGCACCGCCACTTCCCAGCAAATTAGGGACACTGTTGCTCCTGGGGTATCGGCGAGGACCATTCGCAACCGTCTCCATGAAGCTGGGCTACGGTCCCGCACACCGTTAGGCCGTCTTCCGCTCACGCCCCAACATCGTGCAGCCCGCCTCCAGTGGTGTCGCGACAGGCGTGAATGGAGGGACGAATGGAGACGTGTCGTCTTCAGTGATGAGAGTCGCTTCTGCCTTGGTGCCAATGATGGTCGTATGCGTGTTTGGCGCCGTGCAGGTGAGCGCCACAATCAGGACTGCATACGACCGAGGCACACAGGGCCAACATCCGGCATCATGGTGTGGGGAGCGATCTCCTACACTGGCCGTACACCTCTGGTGATCGTCGAGGGGACACTGAATAGTGCACGGTACATCCTAACCGTCATCGAACCCATCGTTCTACCATTCCTAGACCGGCAAGGGAACTTGCTGTTCCAACAGGACAATGCACGTCCGCATGTATCCCGTGCCACCCAACGTGCTCTAGGAGTAGTAAGTCAACTACCCTGGCCAGCAAGATCTCCGGATCTGTCCCCCGTTGAGCATGTTTGGGACTGGATGAAGCGTCGTCTCACGCGGTCTGCACGTCCTGCACGAACGCTGGTCCAACTGAGGCGCCAGGTGGAAATGGCATGGCAAGCCGTTCCACAGGGCTACATCCAGCATCTCTACGATCGTCTCCATGGGAGAATAGCAGCCTGCATTGCTGCGAAAGGTGGATATACACTGTACTAGTGCCGACATTGTGCATGCTCTGTTGCCTGTGTCTATGTGCCTGTGGTTCTGTCAGTGTGATCATGTGATGTATCTGACCCCAGGAATGTGTCAATAAAGTTTCCCCTTCCTGGGACAATGAATTCACGGTGTTCTTATTTCAATTTCCAGGAGTGTAGCTCTGTTAACAGACCTTAGAAACATTACATTAATGGAACATTTAAATAGCCTTCTTATCAAATCAGTTTACGTACATTCTGGGGTTACTCAACAATTACAAATTATTAGTCAAACTAATGTATACTAACGCGCTGGCAGATAGTACAGTACTGCAGTGTCACTCGTGGCTATTTGAACTGTGTGACGGGCTTCAGAAGTTAATCCTGATGCTGTAATCTGTTACTACTGGGTTGTTTCTCTCATTTATTCACATTTTCTTTTATTTACCCATATTTAAAGAGAGAGGCAAACAGTATCTTATAAAATTTAGAGATGAGTTTTTCAAGAACATTGAATTGCAATAATTCTGAGTGCAAACATACACGATAGAAATCTTTGCCGGGCGTTCACATCGCGCTCATTCGTGGACGTGTCTTATTCAAAAATCCAGGGCGTTTATGGCAGTGGTGATCATTCGAAGTTTAGTGCTATAGTTGATTAAGAATTGATGAATGCTCAAATATTTCTGCTTCTACTTCTTCTTCTTTCGTGAATGGATCGCTTGGGGAAATAAGAAATCAGAACTTGTTGGTCTCCCTTTCGCCCAACATTCTTCTATACGCAACGAGTTTGTTATCGTTACTATTGCTCGGTCTTTCTCCTTTCTCGAAACCCCGTGTGATTTTCCTAATTGTATCTTAGTCCTGTAAATTTGGTGTGCCCCTAATTCCTTAAGGCCTTTTCTGTTTGCACTAGCTGCGTATGATCAGCGTATATTCCAAGCCCGTTTGGGTCCTCGTTGAATCGCTTACGCACTGTAACCGTGACTTTGGAGTTTTCTCGTGCTTTTATGTTTTATTCTTGGCTCTAAGATTTTTCTCATAATTTTACGGTCTCTTGCAGCTAATAGTTCAAATGTTTCGTATAATCAAAGCTGCATTATAAAGTGACAAATAAGCGAAAGGGTATAAAAATAATTTTAATTTGATTTTAAATTGATTTAATTTAATTTTAATTTGATAATTTTAATTTGATTTTAATTTAATTTAATTTGAATGACAATTAATATGACTTTCACCCCTATCAGTGCTCAACCGGTCTGTAAAATCGGAAATCGTAACTATTTCCAATTACTTGTCGAGGTGCACCGATGCACAGATCTGAGAGCTTGTCAACTTCAATGTCACACCTCATACAGGGTGTCTCAGAAATGTTGCGGTAAACTTCGAGGAATTGTAGAGGGTGTTTTGAGCACCATATCAAGGCTGGAAACCGTATCCGGGAACTTCATCCAACGACGATAGAGAGCGTCGAATTTGCAGATGTCGGCGCCTACCGCAAGGCCACCTCTTCTGGTAGCAAACGTGACTGCAAGACGTTCCACCTATGGTCCGTCATCGTACAATGTTTTCTGTTATTCAGTGATCGCGACTGACTTCCATGATCGCCAGTGGAGAAGATGGAGCTACTGCTGCGTAGTCAGACCATGTCTCCTATGACTGCAATGCTCAGTTGATGACGGTCTGGGACATGCGTTTCTATTCACAATTTCTTTTTTCTCCTGCATCCCGTAAAACCTTTAATTTGTTTCGGTAGACAGGAGAAAAATAAAGTGCAGATAGAAAACAGTATCTGAAACCATCATCCACCGAGGCAATGAAGCAGTGCATTCACAAGAGACAAGGCTTTTCTAAGCAGCAGCTATCTCCATCTTCTCCACTGGCGATCGTGGCGATCAGTCACAATTACTGAATAACAAACAACATTGCGAGACGTTCCGCCTACTTTCCGTCCGTGTACAAAGTCACATTTGCTGCCGAAGGGGTGGCCTAGTAGTAGGCGCCAACTTCGACACTATGTACCGTCGTTGGATGACATTTCTGGACACGGGTTCCTATCCTCCATTTGTTCCTCAAGACGCCCTCTACAACCCCCTGCCGTTTGCCACAACATTTTTTGGACAACCTGTATATACTAATTGCTGTCAGTGCTAGGAAGTAGTATTTAGATTTTAGCAGATGCTCAAGATTTTAAGAGGTATTCTTGGAGACATGTCTGAATATTCTCGTCAGTCCGATGCAATAAACTGCGTGGCACATTCACTCGTTCTTACAGTACGCCCAAAACACTTGGTTTTACTGCATGCATGTTTTCTTTTAAGTTTCCTCTCATACGATTAACCGGTCAGCGTCAATTTGTGCACTCTCAAAATGCCACTGCATGCTATGGAAACTATATAAATTTGGTTCAGTTCACTGCTACTGATTTAGAAATTCTCATAGTGAATGAAGGAACTGATTAACATCGCTAGGAGCGTGGAAATAGTTTGCTGCACCTGTTAAAATTAACCTTAGCAAACACAAGCATCGTCTGATTCTTAAATAAATATTTTCAATCACAAGGATAGTTCTTTTAGACAATTATGTAGTCATTCCACATCAAACAGGCCAGTAGTCTTTATCTGACAGTCTCCAATCTCAATGATATTTTCCATTAGTTATTCATTATACAGTAATAGTAAGCTTATGGTACAAAAAAAGTCCCTGGTTTTACGAGGCATTCAAGAGAGGGCTGGCAAATGTCGTGCAAGCTGTACACCATTGCGAGTTCTTTCTGATAACGTAAAAAACAGATTTTTAGCTTTTCCTGGGGAACGACGAATTTAGGCGGAATGTAAACGCGTTAAGTGGGCTGTTTGTAAATACAGTAAAAAGTTCTATAAAAGTTGTACTTTATAGTTAAATAATGTAACAACTATACAAAATGCATTTGTCAAATTGGTGGTTTGTGACTCTTTGACAGTAATATTTTCAAGCTCGTGTTTTAATCTCATCCACTAGATCCGCAAAACAAATAAAAACTTTTCTGGTAAAGGCATCTTCTATTGCTAATGGGAAAAATAAAGAAATAGGAAGTGGTGTTATTCAGCAATATGATAACATAGTATGAGCAAATCAGATAAAAATTTGATGATGTGTTTACGTATTAATAACATCTAGAATTCACAGAAATTACGGTTGCCGTCTGGCGGAGTTGATAACAGGTAACTACTCTGCGGCCTAGTGTTTAAGCCAGTAGATTCTATCGATATTCGCATGCCGATCCAGTCTGCCATATTTGAACTTTCAGCGGATATCCTGACTAAATGACACGTGGATGTTTCCGGGTTGATTCCCTAAAAAAAAAGGTAGATTTCGAAGCATTCTCTCCTAGTTGTCTCCTAGATGTCTCTTAGATATCGAAGAGTTCTCTCTTAGTCGTCAAATGTGAGAGCTTATGCTCTCTACCTAATACATGGACTGGGCGTCAAACTCTGTCCTGCCTTATGACCGTAACACAACATTCAGAGAGCGGTATGAAATTGGCTTTGATGTCTTACATTTACAAGAAAGTGTATTTGAACTAGCACTGTACAACGGTTGTATTTTGCTATTGGTCGGTCTTTTATACATGAGGCAGTTTATACAGCTGTTGTGGATCACAGCTGATTTGCTTCCATATTCTTCCCAAATTCGAACTTTGTAACATCTCTAACGACCTCCTCGTCGACGGAGTGTTAAACCATTATCCTTGTTTAATTTGAATCGCAATTGATCTTCTAATCTCTTTTCCGTTCCGTTCAGCTGTTAAGTTCCGTATCGTGTCTGACAAAATTACGATGTCACCGGCAAACTCTGAACTTTTCTTTCTCTAGCCTGTATTTTAATTCATTTTCTAAATTTCTTATCAGTTTCCTTTACTGCTGTTTGCTTCATTTACAGATTAACTAACGTGGTGAATAGGCTACAACCCTGTCTCTCTTTTCAGGAGCCTAAATGATACACACTGTAGATGCTTTTTTGTCTCTACTTTAGTCCTACTCACCTACAGCCGATCCACAGCCAGACACATTCGCGCGTTTTTCACCTCAGCAACCGTGAAGCAAAACGCAATTTGATGCGTCGTGCCAATTCCAAAGGCTCCGATGCTAAGCAAAACCGAAATGTCTGGGCGTGGCTCTGACTATCGCATCCTGAAGCTAATGCAGCAGTGTAAAGACACCAGAAGCAAAGTCTGTGATAGCAACAAAATCATGAGGTTTCTTATAAAAGATGTTGGATGCCACACTAACCTAGTCAAGGCGGACTGCAGCGGAATGCCCGAGGCCAAAACCTGCGCGAAAGCTGAAGCATTGCTCCCTCCCCTCTTATCCGGGACGAAATCCGTCAGACGTGGACTGTAGAAAAGTCGCTTCCAGGAAGAGCTGCAAAGAATGATGATGATAGCAAATGTTCATCAGAAGCACCGTTTAGCAAGATGGGGTAGGGAACTGGAGAACCAAGATATTTTCTCAAATGAAGAGAGTAACTCTGATAGAGCCTTCCCATACAGTACGTTGAGTCGACCAGTGCGGTTGCCCATAGTAATGGGAAATCGAGTGCTTATTTTTAGGTATTCGGGGCTGCGTTCGCGAGACCCGGTAAAAAAATAATAAGAAGAAGAACAGAATACATGTGGCCGATGATGAACAGGTAGGAAGTGAATAGACAGCAGGAACAACAGGCGTAAGTGGAATCTCCTCCCGATCGGAGCAGACGTCTCTTTGCGTCTGCGGCGATGTGCTGCGGTATCGCGTGCTTTGCTTTGTACTCAAATTAGGTCTCATTAATTTATCTAGAAGGGCGACGTTTCACAGCTACACTCTATTTGCTTACTTTTCATTCCTGCCACTAATTTCGGTGTCGTAGTCACATTTTCGAGAAATTCTGAATAAAAATTGTACATATAGAGTGAGTCACATCAGAAAGATACTGGAGAATATCATGAAGAAAAGAGGTCTCTTCAACTTTGCCATCCCATGTAGGCTGCACATTTTTAGATTCAGTTAGTCTGACAATGAATCTCAATTTTTTTATTTCGAATGTTCTTATTTCTGTTCAGCATATAAAACTGAAGGGCAAAGAAAGTTGTGATAAAATTAATCTTTGTCTAAAATATAAGGGGCACTCATAAGAAAACGAGGCAGGTGGAAAAAACAGTAAGAAACTGTTTATTAATTCAAAAGTAATTGCCATAACCGACAATACATTTATCACACTGTGAGACAGGACGGTTGATTCCTTTACGGAAAAATGTTTGCTGTTGCCTACAGAACGATGATACTACCAGCCAAATACCTCTGTCCGAAGCAAATCGACGACCGCGAATGTCTTTCTTCAGGACTCCGAAAATATGGAAATGCTGTGGGAGAGATCAGGACTATACGGTGAATGTGGAAGGTCTTCCCAGCGAAACTTCTGGAGCGTAGTGGAACAACCTACCAACAAAATTCCCGTCCATACATTGCCATGGTTACAGCAAGTACGCTGTAGAAGTTTCTCAGCGACGCCCTTGCACACCCTCCCCATATCCGGAGCTCACGCCGAGTAATTTCAATATTTTTGACGCCCTGAAGAAAGATATTCGTGGCAGTCGATTTGCTTCGTACGAAAAGCTGCACGCCTGTGTTTAATCATGGTTCTGTAGGATACCGCAAACATTTTTCAATAAAGTCACTGACCGCCATTTTTGACAGTGGGCTAAATTTTGGAAATTTGTGGTAGTGTCTTATGGGACCAAACTGCTGAGGTCATCGGCCCCCAAGTTTACGCACTACTTAATCTAACTTAAACTAACTTACGCTGAGGACAAAACACACACACACACACACACACACACACACACACACACACACACACACACACACACACACTGAGAGGGGCTGTATGCCCTCGTGGTACCACTCTACTGGTCGACGTCGGAGCGAACGTCTTGCTGCATCAATAACCTCCCCATCATCCACTTTGTGCCTCCCGCGGGGTGCATCCTTCATTGGACCAAACAGATGGAAATCGATTCTGGCTGTAAAGTGGATGAGGAAGACCAGTCCAATGAAGTTTTGTGAGCTCCTCTCGAGTGCGTAGACGAATATGAGGCCTTGAGTTGTCATGAAGGAGAAGCTCGTGCGTTTCTTCAATTTCCCGAGTGTAGCACAATACACTTCCGAGTTCATTGTTGCACCATGAGGGAGAACATCGAACAGAATAACCCCTTCGGAGTCCCGAAAGACCGTGTCATGACTTTACGGTTGAGAGTGCCGCTCTGAACTTTTTCTCTGGAGGAGATGTGGTGAAGTGCCACTATGGATTTCTTTTTCTTTTTTTAGTTCGAAGTGATGAACCCATATTTGACCGCCTGTGACGACGTTCGCCAAAAGTTTTTAGGATCATCCTTGTAACGCGCAATCAATTTCCCAACGATGGTCCCTCGTTGCTCTTTATGGTCGTCTGTCAGGTGGCGAGGAACCCAGCAGGCACACTCATTTGAGTACCCCAACGGGAGGACGAGAGTTTCACTGCTTGCAACAGAGACGTCCAGTTGAGAAGCGAGGTATTTGCTGGGTTGTTTTTGAGAAAGGAGACCAGACAGCGAGGTCATCGGTCTCATCGGATTAGGAAAGGATGGGGAAGGAAGTTGGCCGTGCCCTTTCAGAGGAATCATCCCGGCACTTGCCTGAAGTGATTTAGGGAAATCACGGAAAACCTAAATCAGAATGGCCGGACGCGGGATTGAACCGTCGTCCTCCCGAATGGGAGTCCAGTGTAAGCGAAGTGTTTGATTCTGATCCGTCGATCACCTCCAATGAAAGGAGTCATAGCTGTGTGCGGCCGGCCGGCACGCAGGAGATCGGACATGTTAGCGCGACCTCGTTACGATGATGACAGACGCCTCGCCCAACGATTCGCCGTGCTTTTGTTCAATGTATGGCCTTCGTAGACATCCTGCAAGCGCCTATGAATATCAGCGATGCCCTGGTTTTCCACCAAAAATCTCTGCTTGGAACGCACCTCCTTTGCACCCACCACTTTCAGGGCTACATATAGCTGCGCCACCTATCGGAATTTCATGAAACTGTAGGGGTTTGTAGCGGGAATATTCCACGATACCCCACAACAAATTCCTCATTTTTTCGGCCGAAATTGTCCGAGAAATAAAACGCGTTATATTACTTATTGAACGTCCGTCACATATGCCTTGGCTCTATTTTCCTGTGTTACAGCTCATTAATGGCACGCTACCGTCGGCACCAGGTGTTTGTACCCAATTTCTGTTCTGCGTAGGTCCTACGCTAAAAATATAAAATGGAAGCAAATTAGGGAAGGTCCTGTAGAGTCAGTAATATTATCAAATGTTCAATGAAAACTAAAATATGTGAAATATTTACGATCAAATAAGGAAGTCGAATGTTTACATATAGTGATTTAGTCAGCGGACCGCAGTGGTCTCGCGGTTCTAGGCGCGCAGTCCGGAACCGCGCGACTGCTACGGTCGCAGGTTCGAATCCTGCCTCGGGCATGGATGTGTGTGATGTCCTTAGGTTAGTTAGGTTTAAGTAGTTCTAAGTTCTAGGGGACTGATGACCACAGATGTTAAGTCCCACAGTGCTCAGAGCCATTTGAACCATTTTTTTGTTTTAGTCAGTAGAGACTAGTGGTATTGGTAGTAGAATGTCTTAAGCGACATATTTCTAATCCAGACAGTTCACAATGTTTCAGCAGGAATGTATAAAAAGTGACAGTGCAGCTTTTGTAATAAGAATTTCACAGCTTTCCCGCAGCTGTCGAAGTATATGGTAGAGTACTTCTTCGTTGATACGTTAAGATCTGATAACATCAGCAAAGTTTGAACTGTTTATATCTTTTCTTAAAAGAAGATTACATAATCAAAACGTTGGAATATGTTTAGTTTGATTCAAACTTCAAGCCGGCCTCTGTGACCGAGCGGTTCTAGGCACTTCAGTCTGGAGCCGCGAGACCGCTACGGTCGCAGGTTCGAATCCTGCCTCGGGCATGGATGTGTGTGATGTCCTTAGGTTAGTTAGGTTTAAGTAGTTCTAAGTTCTAGGGGACTGATGACCGCAGATGTCATGTCCCATAGAGCTCAGACTCATTTGAACCATTTCTTTTAAACTTGGAAATTGACCTTAGTATCACTCCTAAATACAATTAAAGCTACAAAGAAGAAACTGGAAGCTTACCATTATTATGTGCAGCTGCAGTGCCAAAGCTGCCTGTTGCCAGTCTAAAGTTTGTGAGAAATATATTGCTTCTGATGAAAACCGCAGTGGCTGCTTCTTTGATACAGGAAGGACGGAATTAAGTTTAGGGTTTCACTGATATCAGCAGAGACGGAGTTGCTCAACTGGAGGAGAATTGTGAAGGGAGCTGATGTGTCCTGTTTAAGGAAACGTACCGGCACATTCATCAAAAATGCGTTAGGGAAACCACAGAAAACCTAAACCTGGTTAAGGAGACGGTGGCATCGATGACACTATCAAGAAATGCGTCCAGTGTGTTAACAACTGCACCATCTCAACCGATTTTCTGAAAATGGATAGATGATAGTCGGAACGCGGCAATACTGAACCCATCCAATGAAGTTAAAAAAAAAAGAAGGTAGTAATGTCAGGACCAGTACATGAATCGCCTTGTTTCCCAACTGAAAATGGATGTCGATGCTAGGAAAAGCACTTGAAAATAGAGGCACCTTGTTACAAGCAAACATTCCAACAATGAGGGCAACATCAGCACATTATATTTGGAACAAAAATATTAAGAACTCGAATGTTTATGTGCTCGTACCATAAAGTGCCCATCAATGGCGCGGCTTCTCGAATAGACGCCTGATGTAATCTGCTAGTGTCGATTTGAAGGTTATTAAGTTCAAAAAAGTAAAGTATAGGACACTGTGAGCTTAACATTGGGAGAACATGTGACATTTCGAATCACATCTGGCTCGCTGCATTCTTCACGCTAGCGGCATGTAGGCGTACAATATTCGCTTGTATCTGAATTCATGTAATCTCCTTAACGGACGTAGTCTGAAACCAATGTAGTCTATCTTCAGATGCAAGTCGTATGACAAACCTACAGTCGTTAAGATGTACTTCGAGGAAATGGTCCTTTTCCTTCTACCAGACGCAACAAGTCATGTACTGTGACTGAATGAAACCTCTTTATCTGAGCTGTAGTTTTATTGTTACTGCTCGTTCAGTCATTTCTCTTCTCGATAAAAACACTTTCGCCAAAAACGCATCTATATAGGGGTGGTCGATAATGTTCATAACACTAGATGATATATATGCAGAGAGATACAAATGATCAGCCCAAAGATTTTATGATTTTCCTTTAAAGCAATCAGTAAGCATGCACTGCTGGTCTGAACCTAAACTCCTGTAAATTTCCTGTTCGACTGTGGTACATCGTCATAGATTCAGTTATTTACAAACCTCCATTTAGCACGTTAGTCTTCTGGATGTGGAAACTCTGTCATATCAAATTTGTTGTATTTGAAACGACAATCATTTTCTTACCGGACTGCTTGCAGCCGTATTCGATTCATATACTGCACCATTTCTAGTCGTCTCAGCTGCCTTTACTCCTCCATTACATTCGCCTCGTGATGATTGGGTGTTGTGTACTGTCCTTAGGTTAATTAGGTTTAAGTAGTTCTAAGTTCTAGGGGACTGATGACCATATATGTTAAGTCCCATAGTGTTCAGAGCCGTTTGAACCATTTTTCCATCACATTCAAGAAGAAGAATCTAAGGATTGTGTTAACTTTTCTGATTTGGCATGCCATCTTCTGTAACTCACTAATAATACAGCCTTTCTTCATACTAATAAAATTCGAAACGTGTTTACTAGCACAGCATTCGAAGTAACGAATGACGGCTGACTTGCGGCTGTCATGAGGCAAACAACGCATTTTTTGCATTAACGCTACGAATCACACACAGTCTAACTGCGTCGTGTAAACTGTATGTCTTTCAATATGCGCTGATCGCAAGATTGGTATTGCGTATCGTCTGTACTTACGAAATCGCGTAGAACTGGCTTCCCACGTCTGAAGCGTATTAGCTTATAGCTTGTTCCCGTATCGCCTGCGGTCGGCTTTAGCCGTAAGCACATAGCAGCGCCATCTGTTGAAGAACACGTAAGTTAGTTCTGCTCACGTCCTGCCCAGCGATGACGTTGCGCCTTAGCTACTCCGAGAATCGTGGGCTACTTGTCACTGAGTCAATTTTGCCTGCATTACAAGGCTGCTGCATCCAAAGAATCATCTCGAACGTGGTGACCGATCCGTAAAAGCTGAGCCCGTACTACCGTCGGCTCAACCGAAAGAAGCGCACCAGGAAACGTAAGTTCAGATTGAAAAGCACATAACTTTCTTGCCTGAATCGAAACTACTACAATACGGTATCTCAGAGAGCAGCGTCAACGTTAAGTGGTCGGCAACATGTACTGAAGGACAACACAAGGCTTTAAGAAGTATGAAGGTCTTAAAAAATCTAGGATTTCAGCAGAAAATCCGAAGACGAAAGTTTACAGGTAGTCATGGGAATAGCTATTCAGATGTTAACACTCGCGCAACTCTTTACCCCATCTTTGGATTAATACGAATGTCTGTGTTAAAAAAGTGTCACACCAATTTCCGAAGGTTCGCATCCATGCACAGTACCACATTTAATTTAAAACATGGATTGTCTGTATTCAAATACTACTGAATATTAATGTGATATAACACGAAACAGATTTACTGATAAAGGTTTCGTAAGAGCATCTCGGATGAAAATGTGTATATTTGCAACCATGAACTACTTTATTATTTCGATAAGAGGAACAGTATACCCTATTAAACAAAACTGTAAGTGGGCTGCCAAGCTTTCATTTCTCCACAAGACTTCCCAACCACAATCTCCCCATACATGCAATATTTATTTACGGTGTCATCGAACTTCTGACTGATTTGACGCATCTTGTCATGACGTACTGTCCTGCGTCAGTCTTCTCATCCCACAAGAACACTTATACATCCGCCCTTCACAATGATTTGTTGTATATATTCCAATTTCTGGCTCCACCTTTCTTTTTTTTTGCCATCTAGTACTATGGAGTGTATTCGCTGATATGTCAATGCAGGTCTTTTGATTTTGCCCCTTTCTCTAGTTAGATTTCCCCCGTATTCCTTTCCTCACCTGTTCTATGGCTGGCCTTTTCATTTATTCTCTTACCAGTCGATTTAATGTCCCCGAATCCTTGTGTAACACCACGTCTCACAAGGGTACAGCGTCTACGTGTCATCGCCGATTTCGTCCATATTTATGGTTTTTGCAGTGCTTGGCTAGAAAGGAAAGTGATGGACGTCGGAGCTCCAGGTGGTCAATCGTTTAGAAGAAAATAGAATTTTTTTTCGCGGATTAGGAGAGGCATGAGACATTTATACGAACGTAATCGCCAGGCAGCGGTTGGCGCAGCGGAAAGAGTGAGGAGCGGTAATCGATGGGTCGTAGGAATGAGTCCGTAAGTGGAAACTTTTATTTTCAGTTTTTTACGATAGTAACACTGCAAATAGACCTAAATAATGCTCAATATATCTTTTTTTAAAAAAATTCACAAAAGGCATGAAAAAGGGAAGCAAAGGAAAATTTGGGATTGCAAATTTTTCAGAAGGGTACTGTAAGGGCGCACACGAGATCTTCGCATGTAAAATTAGATGCTTATATTTTAAAATTGGTGATTTACACGTGTTGGGGTGATACTCATCGTAAATACAGGGTAAACAGTAATTTACTCGGCATCATGCACACGTTATGAACGCCGCATTTTTACAATTAATTGGTTATTTTTATGTTTCTATAGGAAAACAGACTTGGTTAACGTTCTTAAAAAATTCCGTCTCATAGCGCAGTTTGGCAGTAAACCGTGCGTAACGCATCATTTCGCCAAATATTGGCGAGGATGGCTGGTGATGTACAATGGAATGTATTTTGATGCCAACTTGTCGGTATTTGATTTATTTTTCTCTCTCTATGAGAAAAGAGCACTTTTTGAAGGTTTTTGATCGAATTCTTTACCTGACGATAAAAACACATCACAGGGTTTCATTAGCTACCGAGGGCTACTCGAAGGTCAAAATGTAACAGAATATGAAGTCCTGTACAATGTAGTTACAGTTCCTTCGTGGAAAGTTATTTTCAGAGTTCTCGTGACGCTGTGGGTACAGTCCCTTTTTCTTTCGCCTCTCCTTTTCAAGTCTTTTGTGGAATTATTAATAGATGAAGTACATCGAACTTTATTTTCATTTATTAGCAGTGCAACTAACGTAAATATGGAGGATAAAGATTTACACATACGGACTCGACCCCCCAACCTTTCGATTACCGTTCTGCACTCTTTCCGCTATCTGCAGACTGCCCTAAATTTAATGGCTTCACGCCTCGCCCCACCCGGACCAAATATGATACTTTCTTCCAATCTGGGAACAGTTCTGTCACTAAATGTAAATGGGTTTTCTCATTTGATGCTAGTCAATTGTCAGGATGAGCATTACTGCAAAGGGCATTTGGTACTAAAGTATTATGTCAGGGTGAAAATACTAAATAAATGACTTTTTCTCTCTTAATATGTGGGCGGGGTGGGTTCTTCCTTGGCTCGGGTATGAGGTAGAATGAAACAGCATTTTTACATAAGGTAACTTTTATTGAAAGTTTTGTACAACTGTTTCCTTACTGGATGTTCTGGTTCGGAGAGCGGCAGCTGCGTCGTTTGCGAAGCCTTCTGCTACGGCAGCGTCGGCGTCTGATTACGCGTGGCGGTGTGTATCTCGTGTCGCCGTCTCGCCCAGTTGACTGGAGACGCGCAGCGCGAGGTGGCCCGTTTAATTATTGAGAACAAAGTCGTGAAACGGATGGCGATACCTTGGATGTGGAGTCCCAGTGTTTCTCTTCTGTAATCGGCCGCGTGTGTTGTGCGTCGGCCAGCGGCGCGGCGGGGGAAGCCCAGTGTCCCGGACTCGAACAACGGACTCCCGCTTGCCAGTCTTCGGCTGTCATATCTTCATCCCAGCTCACAGGTGACTGCTGATGTGAGGCAGTCTCCTTCCTGTCCTCACGAGTCACCCGGGTACGTAAGAATCAGTCTTCAAATACCTTCTAACTTGTGTCTTTTGGCGCCAAGGCTGTTGCTTGCTATTCCATTACAGCGGCGGACTTGGTGCGTCTGTGTATGATACAGTCTTCTCTTGCATGACGGTCTTCAGCACCGAAACTGATTGAAAACTACTGCTACTCTCCCTTGTCGGGACCACTGCGTCTCGCGTATTTTTTCACTTCAGTTCACTGGTGGTGAACGACTTCACGGTCATTGCCTCTTCTGTCACGTTGAAAAGCTTCTCGAAGAATCTTCTTAACGTCGGTCATTGACTCTTGGAATGTAGGCGAGGGCCCTTGATCACATGTGACAACTGAGAAACACACATGAGCCGGTCGGGCGATGCCCTGACAGCTGAATCGACAGCGTCCGCTTATGTGGGGAGGGGGATGGCTTCTCCTGAACTTGCTGACTTCACAGTCATTGTCTCTTATCCTCTGCCCGCTGTTTGTCAGTATGTAACTCTCTAAACTAAACCAAGTTTTCCATTTATTTTCTAATTTCTACTTCACTTTGATTTCACTAATTTATTTACTTATCTTAAGTACCACTCAACAAATCACATAAGCATCTGGAGCTCCAATTTTTGTCATTTTCATTTCTGTCCAATCCCTGCATATACCATAAATTTGGAGGAATTCTGCTATGTTCTATTTCCGTCTTCCCAAGGTCCACTATTCCCTTCTGCACTAAATTCTGCGCAACCTTATTCGTCAATGAAAGGAAATGTGTTTTAACTTATCAGTAGTGATTAAGAATCCGTAAGTAAACACACTGATTCATTAAAAGTACGAAAATATATAAATTATGGAGTAAGTGGGCGACTAATCGCACTGGACTAGTTTCTGAAGTTTTAGTTCATGGTGTTCTCTGAACCTACCAGTATCTCTTCTGTCGTTCTGCGGAGAGTGGTGGTACAAGGACTCGCATTTGGAAGCCGTTGGGTCCAGATCCATTCTGGTTAGGTTGCCTTCACTCGTTCAAATAATCTCTGAATCGCCTCAGACGAATGCTACTGTTCGCTTTACGAAATATCGGGCCAGATCTTTCCTCTATCCTCGTTACATTGCACTAATTTTCTTTTTCTTGTGACCTCATTGACACAGAAAAGAGACTTTCGGTTTTCGTTGCCACAATACATAAAAGAAATTTGCTATTCATCTCCTGTAATCGCAGATACGGTTTACACTTAATTCGTAATTTATTTATGCCTTTCATTACTTTTTCTGTTACTGCTTGTTTTGAGAGGAGTTATTAAAGCGCGGTATTTGGAGTAAGGTCAATATATGCCGGTTCAGTTTCGTACATATGGAGATATGTAAGAATTTTGGCATTGTGCTCGTGCATCCGAATTACTTGCAGTCTGCCTAACTTAGATAAGAGTTTTAAATTTAATTTCGTACTTCATGAGGCGAGGAACTGGCTTACAGGCTAACCATTCTCAATGTAATACCAATTCACTTACTAAACTTCTCACCTTTTCATACCGGGGTATAATATTTACGTTTTCGCTTGCCGTTTCGTGTTGACAGTTCTGTTTGCTGCATAAGTATTTCTTTCAGGCGAATAAATTTGAAGTTTTCCTACTCGTCAGAAACGAAAGGTAGTTCACTACACGTTGCCTGTCGAGCACCGGAGTCCTTTGCTTCCCTGTCGTCTCCAAAATGGTTTAATTTTTTCTCTCACTCAGATTTGACCGTTGCACGAACCTTCTATATTTGAAAATGACACAGTTGTTGCAAGTTTTAAGTGCAGAGATTCTCATTAAATGGTCAGAAATGACTCTCTCCCTTGGGAGAAAAAAGGGATGATTATGTATGATATATATTTTTCTGACTAACTATGAACATTAAAGACGCTGTTTCAAAGAATGCTCTGAATTTGTAAATAAATGTAATTAGCAATGTCTAGCGATACGTAAGTGGCGTGTTTTTTTTACACTGTAGCTAATTATCATAGACTTATCAGTGTTGTAGATGTTAATGGAACACAACAACAGAACGCACTGCACAATTTGTCTCCGTGGGAGATATGCAGGAAAGGCCTTTGTTTTGAAACGCTTCGTTCCCAATGACGTCATCGAAGCGTTCCGCTGTTAACAAAGCGCTTACGTAAGTCGACGCATTTCGTGGTGTCCGCTGTACGGCTTCATATCTGATATTGATCAGCAGTCCTTTGAAGAACAATGCTGGTGGTAAACGTCTTTCACAGAGCGTCAGCAGAACAGTTAATGCAAACGTCGGTGCACAGAGAATTCAAGGAACTAACATTACCACCGCTGGCCATTAATGTAGACGTCAGTGCGCACAGTTTTCAAGTAGACGAACATTACGGCCGTCGACCATTCTGCTTTCGCGTGGCGGCAAGAGTCTCCAATAACAGATTGCAGAATAGCCTCGTCTGTGTACTTCCCCGTCAGTTGCGGACAGCCTTCAGAATTCTCCGGCGTAGCTGATGAAATGAGAAAAGTGAAGGAGGCGACACATTGTTACTCTATAATGGAGTTTACGTTGCGGTGAACATTTACGCTTAGTTTCAAGGGGATTAGAACACGGATCCTGCGCCTCGCCGACATTGTGCTACTAACTGCCCTATCCAATCATAGCTTCAAATTGTCACTAGTGTCTTACCACATCTTCTAAATCTAGTTTCGAATTCTGTCGCAACAAGCGCTTTTTAGTTTTCGCAAATGTTCGACGGAACGTATGCGTGGACAATAACTAAAAATTTACCCTCGCTATAACATCGCTAACGCTACTAAATCAGAACTACGCTATATTCTTTCTCTTAGATATGATTCTCCTGCAGTGTAAATTAAAACTTATGGGTTTGGGTCCCGATACGGCATACAGTATCAACTTGTCATAAATGTTCAATAGTGATGTGATGACAGTGGTTGTTGCTGTTTTGGGTTCTGATGGTGGCAAGGGGAGGAGAAGCGCTAAGTTTTACACCAACAGTTAGGGAGGCTATCCCAGAAATATTGCGACAGACTTCTGGAGGCTGTTGAGAATACCTTGAGGAACAATCGGTGATAGTTACCCGTGTCAAGAAATGTCATCCAACGATTCTACAGAGCGTCGAAGTTACAGGCGCTGGCGCCTGCCGATAGGTCACCCCTTCAGCATCAAATGTGACTTTGTACACGGACGGAAAGTAGGCGGAACGTCTCAGTGTTGTTTGCTATTCAGTGATCGCGACTTATTGTCAGATGTTCAAATGTGTGTGAAAACCTAAGGGACCAAACTGCTGAGGTCATCGCTCCCTACTTAAACTAACTTATGCTAAGAACACCACATACACCCATGCCTGAGGGAGTGTTCAAATAGCTCTGAGCACTATGGGACTTAACATCTGAGGTCATCAGTCCTCTAGAACTTAGAACTACTTAAAACTAACTAACCTAAGGACATCACACACGTCCATGCCCGAGGTAGGATTCGAACCTGCGACTGTAGCGGTCGCGCGGTTCCAGATGGAAGCGCCTAGAACCGCTCGGCCACATCGGCCGGCCGAGGGAGTGTAACGTGGGTGCTTATTCTAGGATTGAGAACAACAGTGTAAGTTGAAATGACAAGTTCAATGTCGCAAATTTTAGCAGAAAAATTACAGCTTTTACACAGTTTTCAACTCGACAACATAAAAACAGCGCAATGGATAATGCATCTCACGAACATCAAAAAGTGGAACAACCCTTTACACATTACTGTTAAATATGAACTCTCCGAAACAACGTTAATCCGAATCACAGTAATATGAAAGTTTAATTGGAAGTTTCTTTACAAAATTGTTCCTACACATATGTTATGATGTTGGTCAGTACTACGAAAATCGTCCGATTCCGGTTCAAAGTTCGGTATTATTTAAGATGACAATCAAATGTACGATGGATGGTTAGTTATGTGACAAATCTGAGCGCAAGATTACACAAGGTCGCTAGAGTTTACAGTGGTAACAAGCTGGTGAACCAACAAAGTTTATGTCTCTATACACAGTATTTACCATAAGCTGCGACGAGTTGCCGACTGCAAGGCCACTCTCTCCCAATGAAATTTCTACAAAACTAATCTGGTCTTTGCTGAACTTTCCAGTAGAAACTTTCCCTATGTTTCTCCTTATGCAAGAAAACATGTACCCAGCCCTAGTCTTAGTATGTGGCGATATACACGCGCATGGTTGGAGAAGTGTGCATATTATAGTGCCCTCTCAGCTCTTGGAAGAACAATTAACTAATGTGGCTGGTTTGTTTGTCCACGTTGGAGCTAAACGTTGCTACAGCTAATCTGTAACTGGATTGCAGCCGCTGTGAACGCAGTGTCCACACAAATTTCATCTCTGCACCACACAGGGCGATAAGTGCTCAGTTCTGCACTTGACGCCAGTTCAGAGAAGAGTCTTCGAAAATTTCTCTCTTGTCCTACTCATGGCATAACTTCCTCCCCCACTTGGGTTCATTCGTTCTTCACGTCACGGCCTTTTTCGAATAATAGGAGCATTCCTCTTATTTTGTGGCAACTCACTCTACCAATCATAATGTCCTTTCTAACAAACCGCGACGAAACTTCATTATTTTTCTCCTTCCTAGTGTGTTTCCGCCAATCGGACGTTTTGTGCCCGTTCTAGACGTCTAAAGGACATTGATCTTTCCGTGTGTCGCACTTGCTGGACGTGATTGAAATGCGTTACTAGTTTTTGTTTTTGTCCCATTGGAATTCCTAAACGCAGCTTTCTAAAGCTTTTTCTCTGTCCCTTGGTGTGATGTGCCACTACACGCGGTCTTCCCTCCTGAATCACCTGGTCGGGGTTGCTGACCTTCCTCCTGCCACTCCTGTAAGTGGTTTCCGTCATAACCCCTGCAGCTCGCCTTCACTATGCCATTGGCCGCCTGGCTTTACAAACTATAAATGACTCGCATTGCCTGTCCCACGTTCTGCTCAAAGGCCTGCATTGTGTAGGAACGGTGTTTTAATTACCGTCGATTGACTGTCATCCCTTTTTGCACTACATAGTGATAGGTAAATGTTCTCATTCTCACTGCGATGTATAAAGATCCCTTTTTTTTTAACGTGTGACGAGGGCCTCCCGTCGGGTAGACCGTTCGCCTAGTGCAAGTCTTTTGATTTGACGCCACTTCGGCGACTTGCGCGTCGATGGGGATGAAATGATGATGATTAGGACAACACAACACCCAGTCCCTGAGCGGAGAAAATCTCCGACCCAGCCGGGAATCGAACCCGGGCGCTTTGGATTGACAGTCTGTCGCGCTGACCACTCAGCTACCGGGGGCGGACAAAGCTCCCATGTAAGGTGCGAATCTGACCATTTACTCTGCCTCCATACAGGAGGGTTCGAACCTCCGGTGGGAGGGGCCGGACGCATCGTCACTATCACCTGTGGAGAAGATGGAGCTAGCTGTTTCATAGATAGTTCTTGTCTCCGATGAATACGGTGATCTGTTGCCTTGGTGGGTGACGGTTTTGGACACACTTTTTCATCTGCAGTTTATTTTTCTCCTGTACATCGAAAAACAGGGAGATTTTAGATGTTTACTGGAGAAAAGTAAAGAGCATATGGAAACCCGTATCCAAAACCATAATCCACCATGGCACCAGAGTATTGCATTCATAGGAGACAAGGACTATCTATGCAACAGCTAGCTCCTTCTCCACTAGCGATCGTGACAATGAGTCGTGATCACTGTACAGCAAACAACATTACGAGACATTCCACCTGTGGTCCGTCATCGTACAAAATCACGTTTCTTGCTGGTGGCAGTGGCAGTGGCAGCCTGTAACTCTGACACTTTGTTGCAAAGCTGCACGGTGTTTCCGGCCACTGAATCCTGTCTTCAAATTGTTCTTCAAGACACGCTCTACAGCCCCTCGAACTCTGTCGCAACGTTTCGGGAACACCCTATATACTCCGCAAGTCATATTCAGTATGGTGGACGGTGCGTAATACCAATGTTATCGATTTCCTAGCTAATCCCGTTCTCGTATTCAACGACAGAAAAGTGATATCTCCTATCCAATTCCACGACCTCCACGCGAAATATGCGATGGCCACACACTCATTCAATTACAGGTTCTTTAAAGTTTCTCAAAAGGGTTTCACGATAACTACGTAGTGCTTCGTCTAACGATCCATTCCTTGTTGCAAGTTGTTGCATACAAAACATGTTGACTTAAAATTTACAAATAGCGAGATACATTTTGATAATAAGGCTGTTATTTGCCTCTTTCGAGATATTTTGTAATACAGGGTGGCTCATAACTTAATTTTCTAAAATGCGTTTTGTACAGTTATACTAAACTAATGAAAACACAAATTTATCAACTAAGAAGTACATGTAGAATTCAATGAACCGACAAAAGATGCTCAGAGTTGTTTCCATGCTTTTCTAAGCAAACATAACATCTTTTCAACACTGATTCACAAACGTTGTTGCAAATCTTTCAAGGAAGTAGGTTTTCAAATTACGATTGGGTTCGTTTCTTAATATAATTAGCATCACGAATATTGATGCAATAAACCTCATTTTTTAGTGAACTCCAGACAGAAATCCCTGGGAGTGATCTCTGGGGAACGTGGAGGACACGCAACTGCACCCTCTCTACCAGTCCATTCATCCAAGTGTAGATTTAGGAAGTCTCTCACAAAAACTCTAATGTGCGAGTGCTCCTTCTTGTTTCATATGACTTTCTTTAACGATCTGCATATATTCCAGTTCTAACAACAGTTGTTTAATCACATCTAGGTAAACTACAGAATTGACATTACCGTTAAAAAATAAGACCCGATTAGCCCTCCACCGAAAATCTCTGACCATGCATTCAAGCCGAGAGAGTTTAACTGTCTTCATCGTCGTAGGGGGGGGGGGGGGGGGGGGCGGGGTTTCCCACCACGTTTGAGAAAGAACTTCTACTTTTCTGTAGTTAACTTCCTATTCGTTGCTTCTCAGATAACAAGAAAGAACATACCGCAAACTGCTAGTGTAGCTGACATCAGGTACTGCGCATTTGGCAGGTTCATAACTGTGAGCCTCTACATAGGCAGAACAAAGTCTAAGGATTGCTAATGATAACTGACGTACGGCCATCCCAGTATGTAAGATGAACTAGCGTTTTACAGAAAGAACAGGTAAATGTAATAAATAATAAAGTGGAAGTTATAAATACTGGTATTAATTTGAGAAATGAAAGTTTATCAATAGAGTTGCAAATAAGACTTATTTCGGAGAACTTACCGACGGAATTTTAAGTTATGGGGGTTTGATGGTGGAGGAAGGCTATCTTGTTTGGAGACAGACAGTATTTCCTCACAGTACAAGAGAACAACAGTGAGCAGTTGCTTCTCGTTCTCCAATCACCCAGGCCACGAACTCACAGGGACACTTAATGAGCATTCTTCACAACTATATCCTCTGAGTAGTTAAATTTAAGTCATGCCAGTACAATCTCTGCTATTAAATGATATTTCCCTATCTGGTGACTGAAGTGCCTGCAGGCGGTGGTCAAATGAAATTTATGCTCTCCTAACCATTCGTACTCTCAATGAAAACAGTTTTCCGCATAGTGAATGAAATCGCCTAATGGCGGGAAGAGCGCCATCCCATCAGCCGAATTTAGCGATCTTCGGCATAGGCAGGGGTAACCAAGAAAGCAAGCAAGATAGGCAGAGTGAGGTGGAAGGATAGGAGCAAAGGGAGACAGAGAGTGAGGTGGAAGGATAGGAGCAAAGGGAGACAGAGAGTGAGGTGGAAGGATAGGAGCAAAGGGAGACAGAGAGTGAGGTGGAAGGATAGGAGCAAAGGGAGACAGAGAGTGAGGTGGAAGGATAGGAGCAAAGGGAGACAGAGAGTGAGGTGGAAGGATAGGAGCAAAGGGAGACAGAGAGTGAGGTGGAAGGATAGGAGCAAAGGGAGACAGAGAGTGAGGTGGAAGGATAGGAGCAAAGGGAGACAGAGAGTGAGGTGGAAGGATAGGAGCAAAGGGAGACAGAGAGTGAGGTGGAAGGATAGGAGCAAAGGGAGAAAGGGGGTGGGCCAAAAGAGGGCGGGCCAAAAGAGGGCGGGCCAAAAGAGGGCGGGCCAAAAGAGGGCGGGCCAAAAGAGGGCGGGCCAAAAGAGGGCGGGCCAAAAGAGGGCGGGCCAAAAGAGGGCGGGCCAAAAGAGGGCGGGCCAAAAGAGGGCGGGCCAAAAGAGGGCGGGCCAAAAGAGGGCGGGCCAAAAGAGGGCGGGCCAAAAGAGGGGGGGCCAAAAGAGGGGGGGGGGCCAAAAGAGAGGGGGGGCCAAAAGAGGGGGGGGGCCAAAAGAGGGGGGGGGGGCCAAAAGAGGGGGGGGGCCAAAAGAGGGGGGGGGCAAAAGAGGGGGGGGCCAAAAGGGGGGGGCCAAAAGGGGGGGCCAAAAGGGGGGGCCAAAAGGGGGGGCCAAAAGGGGGGGCCAAAAGGGGGGGCCAAAAGGGGGTCCAAAAGGGGGGGGCAAAAGGGGGGGGGCAAAAGGGGGGGGCAAAAAGAGAGGGTGGGGCCAAAAAGAGAGGGTGGGGCCAAAAGAGGGGGGGGCCAAAAGAGGGGGGGGCCAAAAAGAGAGGGTGGGGCCAAAAAGAGAGGGGGGTGAAGAGAGGGGGGTGAAGAGAGGGAAGTGGACAAAAAGTTTGGAGGAGGAGATGTTCCGGGAGAGATGGGAGGATGATATGGATACAGAGAGAGGGAAGTAGTGATGGACAAAGTGAGGGGGAGGAGGAGAGAAGGGAATGAAAAGGCGGGGAGAGCGAGAGCGAGAAAGGGGAAAAAACAGGTTGTCAGAGAGATTAAGTAGGAGTATTTAATGCAGTTACTCTTGTGTAGCATGCATACTTTTTAAATACGTGCCATGTTTCAGTCTCTCTGGATCATCTTCAGATCTGAAACTTCCTGGCAGATTAAAATTGTGTGCCGTACCGAGAATCGTACCTGCTGTGTGTGTCTCAGAGCCTCACCGAGGTTCTGACATACGGAAAAGACTGCTGACCATACTCGGCCCATTCACATTAATGTGACCAGAGTCTACGTTCGTTGTCAGCTTTTAGTACCTACTCAAGACGGCAGGTGGCATCATTTGCAGTGCTGGGTATATGAAGCGTGTCGAGAGGATGCATGAAATACTGCAGCCGTCGCTGTTACGCGGATATGGAGCGACTTGTCTGATGTCCAGAAGGCCGCGATCATTGTCTTTCGGGCTACGGATGGAAGCAGTTCCGAAACGGCTAAGTTTGTAAACTGTTCACGTGCTGTTGTGGTTAAAGCGTACCGTGCGTGGCAACATGGCGCTGTCCAAAACCGGCGCCGAGGCAACTGCGGTGCACCACGGTCTAGAGATGACAGCAGTGAACGACAGCTGCAGAAATGATATGAAATGGCCGTATGTCATTTTTTGGCCGGGATATCCCCTTCGGGGTTCGGCCGCCGTATAGGAAGTCTTTGTAGTTGTCACCACTTGCTTGTCAGTGATAATGAAATTGGTGATGAAGGACACACAACATTCAGTCCCCTGTCGGGAATCAAACCCGGGCCCCATTGCGTGGTAGGCGGTAACGCCACCACTGAGCTACGGAGGCGGGCAACAGCTGCAAAAACGTATACGGACGAACAGACGCGCAGCTCTAGAGCAACTGACAACCCAGATGAACCGGGGGACTACCAACAGTGTCTTTCAACGACCGCTCAGCAACGTTGCCTCCGCAGCAGACGCCTGCTTCATGCATCCATGCTGACTGCTGTTAATCGGCGACGAAGGCTGTAATCTGAATGCCAGTGCTGCAACTGGACGTCCACTGAGTGGCGGGAGGTGGTCTTTTCAGATCAATAACTTTTTATGCTCCCTCGGACTGAAAGTAGACAGCCTGCAACAATAGTCAGAAGGGTCCACGCCGGAGGAAGGAGAGTTATGGTCTGGGGAATGTATTCGTGGCGTTCCATGGATGATCCGTCATTCTGGAAGGCACAGTGGATCAACACAGGTACCCACCTATCCTTGGCGACTATGTCCATCCTATATGCAATTTCTTTTTGCCTCAGCATGATGGCGAGCACTGCTTCATATTAGCTATCTCTTGTACTGCAAGCTCTTTGCTGTTGCGAACGACATACAGACAGCATCTAACAACAGAAAAATGCAATCTGTCACACAGCTTGCAGTGTACGTGCGTGATTCGAAGAGCACAAAGACGAGGTTACTGTACTCCACTGGCCACGAAAATCCCTGGATTTAAACCTAAGAGGATTTTTGGGTCCACCTCGATTGGGCTGTTAGCGTCATGGACCTTCAACCAAGAAACCTAGTCCAAGTTGGCCACGGCACTGGAGTCCTGTACCTTCCAGAATCTCGTTGTCTGTTTTTCTGCACGTCTCACAGCGGCTCGCACCGCAAAAGGTGGTTACTCAGGCTTTTGTCAGGTGGTCACATTAATGTGACTGGACAGTTACGTCTGGATATGATTCAGAGATTGAACATGCCATGTATTTAAGAATGTGCATCTGAGACTGAAGCGTAAATGAGAATTATTTTAAGTATCAGTACAGTTGCTGTTACCTCGCGACTAATGTGTCAGCTATAGTGAACACGTAGTTGTAATTATTCAGAGGGGGGGGGGGGGGGAGATGGACAGAGAGAGAGGGGAGGCGTATGATATAAGTGGAAGATGGAGAAGGGTTGTGAGCAGGTGGGAAATAAAGACGCCATGAAAAGGCAGGTGGAACAGGGGGGGAGAGAGTGTGGTGGCAGGTAGAACTGGGAGGGAGTTTGAGGAGCCAGGTGGAGGAGGTAGAAGGTGTGAGGAGGCGGGTCGAAGAGGGAAAGCGTGTTATGAACTAGGTGGAAGAGGGGAGAAAAAAATAGAAGAAGAAAGACGGTTTAGCGAAGAGATTAAATTTTCCGTGATTATTTTCATTAAACCATTGCAACAAAATTTGGCATATACATGACTCTTTCATCAATGTGTTCTAGGATATCACAGATAAATTGAATATTCTCTTTGGCGTCGCATATGTAAAACAGCAGAGATTCAGACATATATGTCTGTAATGGTGGTGACGTATGCATATGTAGGCGCAACTGCAAGTAAAACGCTAGTCTAATATAAATTAAATTGCTAGGAAGTCTTTTCTGAAAGTATTTGTCTGGAGAGTAGCTGTGTGTGGAAGTGAAACGTGAACGAGAAGAAAACTGAATCTTTTGAAATGTTGTGCTACAGAAGAATGTTGAAGATTATGTTACTAGATCCGATAACTAACGAAGACGCACCGAATCGAATCAGGAAGTAATTTATGATGCATCTTGGCTAGAAGTGTTCGGTAGATTGGCTAAATTCTGTGTCGTCAAGACGTGTTCAATTTAGTAATGGTGATACGTTTGGAGGGGAGGGGGGGGTTGCAGAAAGAGACCAAGGCTCGAGTACAATAAACAGCTTCAAATGGATGTAGGTATCAGTAATTAGGCAGAGGTGAAGAGGTTTACACAGTATAGACTGAGACGGAGAGCTGCATCTAACCAATCTCCGTAGTGAGGGCCAGAACACTAAACCAGTACTGAAAATACCACCAATACGATGAAGCTTGCCTGCTCGCGAGAACGAACAGAACGCAGTGGTCAAGACAGTGAACCAGTATTCGGGAGGAGCAGCGTTCAAATCCACATCTGGTCGTACACACTAAGGTTTTCTGTAGTCTGCCTAATTCAGTATGGCGAACCCCGAAATGGCTCCTTTGAAAATACATGGATTCGATAAAAAGTAGTGGCAACACACTCATAATTCATCGAGACATTATTGACAGACTTTAACCGTATTACACATCCTCAGTGTAATCGCCCTGCATCTCGCTCACCATCCCACACACAGGTGGAGATTATTGTACACCGTCAGCGTGTCCATCTCTGTCGATGACTCGCAAGGAGCGTCCTATGGCACGGATGGTGTCGGTCTCTTGTGATGTAGCGCATGCCTCGAAGAGTTTCCTTCATTTTGGCGAATAGGACTCATATCGGGTGAATACGGTGGATGTTCCAATATCTCACACCCCCATTCACAGGACCCCCTGCACGTGGTTTGTCGGGTGGTAACATGCATTGCCATGAAGGACGATGGGATGCAGTCCATCGGCGATCGACATATAGCAGGGAGGCAAGAAGCTCAATTGTCATGTTGTCAGTCGGGGGACGTCCCGAAGGGAGCCGATCTTGAATGATACCCCTTCCATCCGGAAACATTTTCACCCATCTCGCTACCGTACGATATGGCAGCCCTCCACCACCACACGCCTCACGCAGTCCCTGAAAACATTCTTCTGCGCTCCGACCACTTGTCATTTCAGTGTTGATCCAAGCATCCTTGTTCGTGTTTTCTAAACGTACTGTTAGAGCGCTCGAACTGGCCTCCCGCACTTCCAATCAGTACACACTGCAACTGACTCAAACAAAGCCGTTGCCGCTCTATGCACTACCTCAACTTACCTCCTATCACCTACAGACAGTGTGCATGCCATTGCATGACATGTTGTGGCGGTGTTGGTACTACTTTTTATCCAACCCTAGTATCAGACCGATTTATTACCCCATCCACATGCTGTCTAACCTAGTCCTTCCGTGTGTAATTATGTTACCAACGGGACGTGTTATCGGTTGTCAGAGAGTGGAACGCGATTTTTGTATCTTTGGGATCTACGTTGTTTGCGACAGGTATTACATTAATTCCATTTGAAAAAGATATGAAACTTATTTAGTGAAGATATCCTGGGTTAAATACTAATATTATGAACAGTTTCTTGTATAGTGAGGGCGTGTGAGAATATTCGCAGAGAGCCGTCTACCGCATAGGGACGTTGCCCTGGCGGTTGCTTTGTGGGATTCGATAGTCTGCTTGCTGGTACTGATTTACAATTTATGTCTTGTTTTAATTCTATGCCCATTCGTTGTAATACATTTTCATTCATGCAGATGCCTATAGACATATCAAGCAGAAGGCAGACCCTCTGAATTCTAGAACATGGCGTTTTGATTAATTGCATTTTTTACATTTCTTCCTTATCTTAGCCTTGTCCTGTTCGCATACGCGGTCAGCATTGTTATACGGGTAGAAGCATTATTAATTTGTTAGTGACAGCGGGAGGCTAATGCCCCTCCTACTCCTCCCCCCCCCCCTTCCCCGATGGAACTCCTTTACCCCGTGTTGACTGCGTCTGGAGTAATGCACTTCTTCACGTGTACGATCACTTCATAAATGTTTGTTCACGGTGAAGTGGAAACCAGGCCGGTATTTACCAGGTGGGTGTGAGAAACCGCCTTAAAAGCTTCGTCCAGACCGACTCTGGTCTTTAATCCTCCGGGAGGATCCGCTCCGGGGCTGGCTCGTCTCCCCGAGTCCTGCAAAATGCGCGTTAACGCGCTCGGTTATTCGGGGATACAACTTGAAAAGGAAGGGGGACTACAAATACTTATATTACTTTTCGAAGGAAAAATACTGGAAGTTGCTTTAATGGATTTACGGAAACCTCAGAAAAACTAAATCTGTGCACGGTTCAAGCACCGCTGCACTTGCGGGTGAGTCCACTGTTTGCACCATTCTCGTCGTAGTATCTAGCGATCTGGCACGGTGGTGAAAATTTAAAAATGCTGTGTAATGTCACGGGTCAGCATCGTACAAGGGAGGGAGGTGGAATACTTTGCAGCTTTTTGCAGCTTTGGTGTTGTTCAGCTTTGATGTATACGATGTTCATTTTTAGCACAGTTATCTTCAATTTATCGAAACTTTTTTGCCAGGCCAGTTTTGGGCATTATAGCCCATCATCAGCGGTTAGCTCTTATGTGAAGCTTCTTGTATGTTGGTATAGGAAACAAACTGCTACAAAGTGCTCAGATTGTGCGTGATAGCCGGCCCGTGTGGCCGAGCGGTTCTAGGCGCTACAGTCTGGAACCGCGCGACCGCTACGGTTGCATGTTGGAATCCTACTTCGGGCATGGATGTGTGTGATGTCCTTAGGTTAGTTAGGTTTAAGTAGTTTTAAGTTCAAGGGGACTAATGACCTTAGCAGTTATGTCCCATAGTGCTCAGAGCCATTTGAACCATTTTGTGCATGATACGGCTAGCATGTACTGAAACAATTATCGTCCTCTGAGCAGTCTACCTTGCCACGGCCGCGAACCATGTAAGAACAAGCAAACATGTGACACTGTTTTGGACTGAACTGCAGAAATGGCTCAGGCTCAGGATCCTACACTATGTGGCGAAAAGTCGTAGGAAGACGATATGATGTCGACCATCGGAAACGGAATAGTCCTGGTAGAAATATTTTCCTAATTTCCCATATTCGAATCCATCGTGATCTGACTCACAGACCCATATGATCCTGAAGAGACGACGTAATTTCCGTTCGTCGAATATTTGGGGTCGTCCTGGGCTGTTTACTCGTATGGAAACAGTGTCTCTGCGCTACATATTGTTGACCTTGGAAACCTGAATTCCTTTGTAATCTCAAATATGCAGTGACCCACGCATCTTGCACAGATTACCGTTCCACGATCATAGCCCGTTAACTCGCAACGTCTCTGTCTGTGGCAGACACCCAGGATATCGTGTCTACATGCCATACGCCGCAAGTTCCTGGCGTCATACAGTGCACATTTTCAAATGGGACAATCATTCCCTTTACCTTTCGCAAAAAAACCACTACGAATGATGTGACGCAAATTGATAGATGTTGTGTACATGTACAAAAAACAGATGATTACACTTTCTGAAAAATTTGATGATTTATTCAAGTCAAAGAGCTTCACAAATTAAGCAAGTCAATAACGAGTTGTCCACTTCTGGCGTTTGTGCAAGCAGTTATTCGGTTTGGCATTGATTGACAGAGTTGTTAGATGTCCTCCTGACGGATATCGTGCCAGATTCAGTCCAATTGGCGCGTTAGATCATCAGAATGCCGAGATGTTTGGACGGCTCTGTCCATAATGCTCTAAACGTTCTCAATGGGGAAAAGACCCGGGAACCTTGGTCGTCAAGATACGGCTTGGCAAGCTCGAAGACAAGTAGTGGAAACTCTCGCTGTGTTCGTGCGGGCATTTTGTTGCTAAAATGTAAGTCCAGGTTGGTTTGCAAAGAAAGACAACAAAATAGGTCGCACGATATCGTCGCCGTACCGCCGTGCTGTAAGGACGACAACTCGAGGGGTCCTGCTATGAAAAGAAATGCCGCCCCAAACCATTACTCACGGTTGTAGGGCCTTAATGGTGGGCGACTGCCAGGTTGGTATTCCACTGGTGCCCAGGTCGCCTCCAGACAGGTCTTCGGCCTGGCATCTCATCGACTGGACTAGAGCTGCCTTCACTGCTGAGTCCCACTTCGATCTGAGCCGCGGTGAGCAGCGAAGACGTGTCTGGAGAAGCACCGGACAGCACTGGGATCCCAATCTGACTGTCAACCGCCATACGACCCGATAACCAGGAGTGATGGTCTGGGCTGCAATTTCATTTCCTGGCAGTATCCGCAGCAGCCTTCGAGCGCAGCGGTACGTCGACGATATTCTACGCCCCGTTTTGTTGACTTTGATGGCAAGCCACCCAGGACTTACATTTTAGCAACATTAAGCCCGCGCGCATACGGCGAGAGTTTCTACCGCTTGTCTTCGTACTTGCAGCAAGGTCACCAGATCTGTCCCAATTGAGAACCTTCGGATCATTATGTGCAGGGTCCTCCATCCATATCGGGATTTTGACGAGCTAACGCTCCAATTGGACAGACTGTCACGATACCTCGCAAGAGCACATCCAAAAACACTATAGGACAATGCCAAGCCGAATAATGGCTTACACCTGGATCAGAGGTGGTCTAATGCGTTATTAATTTGCCCAATTTGTGAAGCTCTTTCTCTTGAATAAACCAGGGAATTTTTCTGAAGCTGTTTTGTTTGTCAATACATGTATATCACGTCCACCCATTTTCATCCTGTTCGGATAATACCTTCAAGAAGCGTCTTTTTTCTTTTCTTGTCGTAGTGTTTAATGGATTGTTTACATTGCAAGAAGTATCTATCCAGTGGATCTGAATGTGCACCATTGTGTCGTACACAGAGACCTATGCGTCTCCATTTGCCCAATTCTTTGTAAGTTTTGTGTCGACATTGCACCACATGAGATGAAATTGTTCCCTACATTGAGCTGTCTAGCGTGATAAGGTGTGGGCGTCATGGTAGCAACATCAGTGGGGCTGTAGATGTTGTTAAACCACGTCTCGAAGTTGTTCATCAAGGAACTGAAGCACCTGAATAACACAGTGTGCTGGAGAGCCATTTTGCTGTAACCACACATGTCTGACAATTCACTTGTCTTCGAGTAGCGTTATTAACTATATTTCCAACATGTCCAAATCAGAGATACTGGCAGAACTAAAGCTGTGTGGACCGGGCGTGAGTCGTGCTTCGGTAGCTCAGAACCGGCAAGGTTACTCAGCGTGTTCGGTCAGAGAGCTGTGTGCTCTCTGTAATAAAAAAACTGAGTCAAGGAAACAACGACCAACTTGAATGGATGTCTTGTGATGTCCGCCAAGACCAAACGCAACGAACTACATCGAAAAAAAAAAAACATATGGTAGAACACTAGAACACTTGCCCGCGAAAGGCAAAGGTCCCGAGTTAGAGTCTCGATCGGGCACACAGTTTTAATCTGACAGGAAGTTTCATATCAGCACACACTCCGCTGCAGAGTGAAAATCTCATTCTGTAAATAAATACTTATTTACTTCGTAAATTTTGATTCGATAAAACTAAAACTCTTTCCTCTCTCCCCATAGGATGGGGTTTGAGAGAGAGAGGAATTACAGTTTTACAAATATTAATAAAAAAATGTGGGTCAACATTTGTAAAACTAATTCCTGTGAATGTAGGCTTTCCTGGTGTATACTGCTGATGAAATGTTCTCGGTAGCTGCCTCGAAAACCCGCGACGTTTCGATGAGTGTCATTCTCGTCATCTTCGCCGGAAGATGACCCAGATGGAAGCCCGAGAAGATTTCATCAACTCTTCATTCGTCTCTCTCAGACCCCACCCTATGGGGACAGAGGGAGAGTTTTAGTTTCAATGAATCAAAATTTAGGAAGGAAATAAGTATTTTTTTTTATTTATCCGTAACAATTTTCCACGCAAAAAGAGAATATGGACTTTCTTGAATTACAGCGCCAACTACCAAGAATGAAAACAAATGTTTAAGACAAAATGTACGTAGTTTTCTGTATGTAGAATCTGATTGTGCAGTAAAAAATGGGGGTTCCCATTTGAAATTTTAAAGTTGCCTCCCGCCCCACACCCAAGGGTCTGGCTAGGATGGCAGGCTAATTTTAGCACCAACAGATGTCCCCCTCTGAAATAATCAACTTTGGATTCTACACTTTTTTAGTGTGAAGCTTATTTTTCGAGTTATTCTGGTTTGTCAAAATTTACACTCTGTATAGGACAGTCATCAGACATTAACACTCTTGAGTGATGCACCGCATTTGCAAATTGTACCAACAAAGCATGGACTGTTGGTCAGTGACACACGTTTTTCCCTCGCGTTTTCTTACATCCACTACTCTGCTTGTCCTTGCCGCTGTCCGGAACAAAAGCACGTTTCTCCCAATCAAGAAGGGTTGCTTTACGAGGTGGGGCCTTGACACAACCATTTATAATTGCGCTCATTGTCTCTGCCTTTCATTGCCCTGTCTGTGGGCGACCTTGCTGCCACACACACGCCATTAATCGCTTCTCGACAGTGTAACTGTGTCGTTCTCGCCAGCGGTGGCGTCACAAATGAACCAATTCAATACCGAAACAAAACAACGCTGCTCATCAGCCGCAAAGCAGGGATAAAACGAAACATTTAAACGGTTCAGTCAGAATAATGTGACCACAGCTTATTCTCGACGTCAGTGTGCAATAACTACTCACAGACGACAGGTGGCAGCACTAGCAGCGGAGGGTATGTAAAGCGTGTTCGGGGAACGCGGAAACCAGTGCAGTCGTTGTAATGCGGAAACGGAGCGATTTATCTGGTATTATGAAGGGCGCGATCATTTCCTTTCGAGCCAAGGGTGGAAGCGTTTCCGAAACGGCTAAGTTTGTAAACTGTTCGCGTGTTGCAGTGATTGAAATATACCGCCCCCGCCAAAATGGCGCTATTCAAAACCGAAGCCGTGGCAACTGAGATGCATCACAGACTCTTGATGACAGGGATGAACAATTGCTATAGGAATGTGTACAGACAAATAGACGTGCAACTGTTAAGCAACTAACCGCCGCCGGCCGGTGTGGCCGAGCGTTTCTAGGCGCTTCAGTCTGGAACCGTGACCGTTACGGTCGCAGGTTCCAATCCTGCCTCGGGCATGGATGTGTGTGATGTCCTTAGGTTTAAGTAGTTATAAGTTATACGGGGCTGATGACCTCAGATGTTAAGTCCCATAGTGCTCAGAGCCATTTGAACCATTTTTGAACTAACCGCTCGAACGAACCAAGGGGTTACGAACCACATCTCAATGACGGTTCAAGGACGTTGCTGGGCATGGGCTTCCGCAGCAGGTGCCAGGTTCCTGCATCCATTCTGACTGCTGTTCATCGGCACGCTAACACCGCAGCTGGTCATCCACTGTGTAGCGACAGGTGGCATTTTTAGATAAATCACTGTTTACGTTCCATTGGACAGATATGGATGGCGTTTTCAGCGTGAAACGTCTGGAAGCAAACACCCCTCAACAATCGTTGAAAGGGTCGAGGCCAGAGGAGGGGGCGTTATGATCTGGGGATTATTATTGTGGCACTCCCTGGGTGATCTCAGAATTCTGGATGGCACAATAGATCAACTCGAGTATGCACCTATTCTTTGGGGACTATGTCCACCCCTACATCCAGTTTGTTTTTCCTCAGCACGATAGCATCCATTAGCTGGACAATGCAACGTGTCACACAGCTCGCAGTGTACGTGGTTCTAAGAGCACCAGGATGAGTTTACCGTATTCCCGTGGCCACCACACACTATAGAATTAAATCCAATCGTGAATCTATGTGAGCACCTCGATTGGGTTTACACTCCAGCTAGCCACGGCGCTGGAATCGGCATCCCTTACAAAACTTCTTGGTCTTCCTGTGTGTCTCACGATCGTCGACACCGTATAAAAGTGGTTATTCTTGTTTATGACAGGTGGTCACAATGTGATTGGACAGTGGATTTTCCCAATTGTACAGAGCCAAGAGGGCACCTTGTACAAACAAAGAGCGGACGAAGTAGGGGATGAAAAAGCATGCACGGAAAAAGAAGAAACGGTCCCTTCGCTCCCTGTGCTCGACGACCTTCGACAAGTCGCTCGAGAGCACTCCAGTGCGGTCGCAGGAGGCCGGTTCGATTCCCGGCATGTGACGTGCAGGTCCCTAGAGAGAGGCTGACAGCCGTTCCCGCGCGAGCCACCTGGCCGCGCTCACTTGTTTGGGCCGCGGCGCGCGGGATCGATCCCCGGGCGCCTAGTGCGCATGCGCGGGCTTCTCTGCCGGTGGCCTGCCGCCTCCATTGAGCAGCCGGGCAGTTTGCCGGCTGTCAGGCTCGGCGCTACACGGTTGGATCTGTTACGGCGCGCCGAGTGTTGCTATGACGACCAGCCGCATGGACCTGCTACTCGCCACAGGTAAACGCGCTGCAGCGGTGCGTCGCCTGGCCATCCGTGCAGCGCGCCGCAGCGTGGGTCCAGTCGGCGCTGTTTATCATCCATTTACTCTGGAGGCGTCGCGTCGGCGCATACTTTTCGCACTACCGTGGTTCAACCACCTGTGCCGTATCTCGATAACGTGTTATTGTTTCCTTGCGCGGGGTAACATTTCCAGATATTCGCTACATTTATTTTTATCGGCCTACAATAATGTAGATACGCGAATTTGATATTGCAGAATCTCATAATTTGGGGAAAAAATTTTTCCTTCTAAGTCAATTTCTCCTGTTCCAGTGTGCGATTGTACTTGATAATGCACGGTTGTCGCTCTGCTTAAACACTATCAGCTCTTTACTTCGGCCATAACTTACAGCACTCCATACGTAACAAAACATCTGGGACAATTTTCCCCTCGCCAGTTTTTTTTTTTTTTATTCTGCGCTGTTGTTTAATCAAGTTGTGAATGGTTACCTATACAGACACGTGGAGGGATTTGCCCTTCTCGGTGACGTGGCTTCTGTTTTTCTTGCAATTTGCTGTTGTCGAGAATAGAGTAATAAAAGTGGTCACGAAAAACCAGTTTTTTGCTGCTGCGTCGCTGTGGTCCGACATAACTTTTCTTTTCGTTGCAAAGTTTTCGCTTGCTTTCATTTGATGCTATTCGTAATGATTAACGGAGTCTCCGAAGCATGCTGGCAGGATTAACTTATTTTCTCCTTGATCCCACTGTAATGCAGTTCATTATTTTAACTTGCTTGTTACAGGAATTACACTTTTATTACTTCCTAAGATAGATATTCAGCACATGGAAGACAAATATATCTTAATGGCGTAGTTTTACTTTCTCTTCACTGGGCATTGCTTGGCGGCGTGTACTTTTCTGGCAGTGTTAATAACTGTAACTTTATTATCTCGATGCGGTCACGTGTTGTTTTCTTCTTGCATGCCTGTTCGCTGTATTCCTACCCGTTACCTGTTCGACCATTTCGTGTTATTACACATTCACTACTTTGATAACAACTACGATTTATTACCATGTCTTTAGTCTACAACGTATTTTGTTTCCGCAGTGGACATCGTTTTGAGAGATGTCATGTAGTGGAAAGAGGAACACAACTAATAAATGACAAATGAGTTTCAGCTTGTAGTGATGAAATTGCCTGTCATCCATAATATTATCACGTAATTCCATTTTATTTGCATCAGGAGATAATTGAAAATGTCATTACTTTTCGTCCGTGAGCGACTATTGCATCAAATGAGTACTATTTCCGGACCGATGGGCCATTTGTGTGGCAGAAATGGCTGTTTAAGTGCTGCAGCATAATTGTCGAACTGGCGTTAATGTAACATGTTTTCCTATGAGGTAATTTTCCGGATGAAGAAAAGTGAGGTGGACTGAAAAGATAGACGAAGCGGAAGACACTGTAAAACGGCAGCTAATCCAAACTTTATTCATCACTTCAGGAACCGAGCATAATCTTTAAAAAAAAAAGAAAAAAAAAAAAAAAAAAAAGTTTCACGAGTTTGTCACGGAAATTGCTTCGGTAACAGAAGAGTCTTGTTCTCAACTCTCAGTCAAATTCGGGCGCATGCTTGCTATGAGACTTCATTTGCTTAAATGCTAGTTCTAATTTAGAGATTGCATGCGCTCGGTGAGTGGGATAGCGATGTTGTGTCGCACTCCAGGTAAGCTAATAGTGACCTCAAAATCTGTATGGTTTCCTGCCTCAGAGATGTAGATGAGAAGTCAGAGGTGTAGCTGTATCACTTAAGTGATAGTGATGTGTTTATGTTCATGCAATAGCTGTGGAACCAGGGGTCAATGAAACTCAGTGCCAGCACAAAGCATTTTTTACAGTCTTCCGTTTTTTTCCATTGTCTGGAAGCTTTAATGGACCGGGAGTTTCATGTGAAGGTATATTTCCACTTATGCTAGGGATGGAAGTTGTTGTGAATTATTGAATTACTTGCTTTTTGTTTTTCATTGATTTGATTGTTTAATCAAAAAATACTATTTTTTTATTTACGTTTACTGCATTTTGTGGCATATAATTACTTTGGTTGCCAGACTAGTACATTTTATGTAATATGTACTTGATAGCAAACTTTATAGCTAAAATAGACAAATGAGGAAACAGAAAATGGGAGATACTCGATGATAGGGAGCTGGTGTATTGCCATAGCTGCAGGGTAATATTGCTTCGGAATTTTAACGAGTCGTAGCCTCTACCACATTTTCCGTGATACCAAAGACCGGGTCCTGCTTCTCAAAATCCTAGAAATTGGATTTCCCTTATGAACTTGACTGCGTAGTGGTATTACATTATCGTGCATGCTCCTAACGAACTATCCCTTACGTAGGCCTTATAATGGAGCTTCAAAAGACGGATTTATTCATAAGTTGGGGAAGGGAGATAATTTAGGGGGGTTAGTCAGTCTAGAACAACAAAAAGGGAACCGCCAAGCATGATGTTTCTGCCTGATGAACAAATCAGCATTAAAATTATCCTATGTTCTGATTGTGTAGGACGCCGCTCATAAATCTGGAACCGAACTTCAGATATTGGCGCACGATTTGTTTCAGACCGTGCACCATCACCTCTTCCTGTGTCTGATATCCAACCATATAAGGGTGATGAAATTTTTTTAATTTTATTTTTTATTATTCTTTTTCACCGGTAGGATTATAACCAGTTGCCTAAGCGTCGGACGCTACGACAGTTTGTTGGTAGGTTTGTGGAGGTATGCGGCATTATATGTATTCGCACAGGTAATGTCATTGCGTAAATAACGGGCCGCTGATTTGTGTACGCGGTGGTGGCGCCCGACGGTGACGTAGATGGGTTCCACTGTATTTACATCACGCGAATTAAGTCGCCGAGACATCAACAAAAGTTCACTATAATGCTCCTCTAACCACCGTAGCACGGTTCGCGCTCCGAGACCCAGAGAAATATACTGCTGGAAGATGACATCACTGCCTGAGAAGACATCAAGCATGAAGGGATACAGGTGATACGCAGCTGGCAATGTGTCTTCGATTATTATCACAGGTACCGTGCAAACACAGGAGAATGTCTCCCACAGCATAATTCTGCTCCCATCAGCCTGCGTCCGTTGCGCGCTGCACATTTTGAGCCGCCGTCCACGTCGATGACGGCGTTTGTGGAGACGACCGTCGACCTATGGCAGCAAAAATGTTATTCACCCGAAGAGTCAACACGTTTCTATTGATCGCCGATTGAATCCCAATGATCTCGTGCCCACTGCAATCGTAACTGACGATGTCAGTGAACACGTAAGGGTGATCTGCTGCGAAGCTCTATGTTCAACGGTGCACGATTAACGTTGTGCTCCGAAACACTTGGGCACGCACCGTCGTTGCGCTCTTTCGGCAGAGATGCCACACATCGCCATGTATCCTATTTTACTGAATAGACAAGCCTCCCAGCCCCACTTTCTGAGAACAGTCGTGGTCATCCATCCATTTAGTGCCTAGTGGTAGTTTCACTATACTACCTCTATCCGCAGATGCTCACAAGCGTAGCACGTGAACATTCGATCAGCTTCGCCGTTTACGAGACTCTCGTTCACAGGCTCTGCGTAATAATGTCTGGCCTTTGTCAAAGTCGCTTATCTCAATGGATTTCCCCTTTTGCAGCCCTTATCTTCGCTAAAGTGATCCTCCGTCATGTCTGCTCCGCTTAAACACTTTAGTTACAGCGTCACGTGCACCCAGCGTCACCACACGGCATTTAACTTCGCGGTGGGCAGTGGTCATAATGTTTTGTCTTACAAATGTATTTTAAAGACACTAACCGACTGTTCATCCGTAAGAATTATTGTGAAGCTGAAACTAATTAATGAATTAATAACGGCCCAAGGTAAACATGTTTTACGAACAACTTAAACCTTGAAATACTTGCAAACAAACCTACACCCTATTGGTTCCACTGTACTAATACAAATCCTCCAAAGATAGACATCTAACTGATTAAGACTTACTTATATTGGCGAAGCATCTTACCATTGGGAATATTGTCGGGTGGTGCGTCTTTAAATCCACAGCGAGAACAACACTAAAAGAGAAATTAAATGTTTCTTTACTCTAAATTTTGTCAGGTGAACAACACATGACATTTTTATTTTCTGTTTTATTCAGTCTTCGGTAGTTAAAACAAGAGTGAATATCAGAAAAGGTGGGTGTACAGACTCTCGGGAAACTGTGTTCGTTATTTGATGTCGTATCCAAACTGATGGCAGGGTGATACATCGCCTCTCAATTGAAATACTGAAAATGATGTCGGCTTGATGTAGCACCATGCACTCGAGCGGCTTCGAACAGAAGTATAACTGACAACATTCCATTACACAGTACACACACACAAAAGTGCTAAGGAACTTAGCAAAACATGCCTCTTGCCTCAAATCAGCTCATAAAGAGTTGATATTACTTAATTGTATTTATTATAGATCCTCTTGCGTATACGCAACATAGATAAATTTAAAAATATACTTAATTGCAGACCAATTTGATCTATGTAATGTAAGACAAAAAAATAATAGTATATATATTACTAAATTTGAATTCTAAGTGTATGGACGACATCTGAATAGCAAATTAACCGCAGTTCTCGTTTATGTAGAAGTTATGTGCAAAGAGTAAAAAATGTCCTCTTATCAATAACTTTACAAAAATCTTTACATATCATAAGATGAAAAACATAACATCTCCTTAAGGCTGAGACTCATAGGAAGAATCTTACGGAAATGTAATTCATCCACGAAAGACGTGGCTTAGAAAACAATTGTCCTACCGTCTCTTGAGTATTGCAAATCAGCTGAAGACCTTTACCAGCTTGGATTAATAGAGGAGATAGACGAGATTCAACGAACAGCGGCTCGTTTCCTCACGGGATTGTTTAGTCAGCGCAAGTGCATTATGGAGGTGCTCAACAGGTTCTAGTGGCAGAGGTGCAAGAAAGGCGTTTTGCATCACGAAGAGGTTTACTATTGAAATTTCGAGAGAGTACTTTCCAGTAAGAGTTACGCAACATATAGCTTCCTCTTTTGTGTGTCTCGCGAAATGACCACAACGAGAAAATCCAAGAAATTAAAGTTAATACGGAGGTTTACCAATACCGATTGTTCCCACTAACCATTTGCGAATGCAGCAAGGAAGGAAGTATCAGAAAATGATACCAGAAATACCTCCGCCACACACCGCAAAGTGGCTTGCGGAATGTGGCCATATGTAGACATATGTTAACCAGAGGCTGTAAATGGTTGTAACAACTCTGGTACAGTTTGTGAACAGTTAAGTTGTTAAACTGAAATGCTGTGCTTTCGGAAAAGTACACAACGAAGATGCACAGGAGTGCGGTTATGCGATTTAGTTCCAAAATATTTCTCATTAATCTACCAAAAGCGTTCTGCATTATTCCAAACATTTCGACACCGTTGGCGGGCCAGGAGCGATAAACAAGCTAACCAATGAAACTGCCACTTGATGGCGGAGCAAAGCCTCTGGAATGAGCCATAATTAAAAACGTAAAATTGACTAGTCACATTGTGTTTTTATTTATACTTTAAATAGAGTGTCATGGAAATGGCCTACCAAACATGTGTACGTGTGAAACATGCGTCTGCGTTTCATTTGAACGAATCTGAATAGTCTTCCGGAGACGAGAAAGTTATTATACGGAGAATATTTTGTGTCAAATGAGGAACTTTTAAGGCCCCTTGGCGGAATGTTTTTTCCGAGCAGTGTGGGGCAGAGGTTAAGACGTGGGTATCTTTTGGCGAGAATGACGCATCACATCTCTGTCTAGCTATCCACATTTAGTTTTTCCGTAATTTTAAGTCTCTTACATCCAAATGCCAGGACGGTTCATTTGATAAGGACATGTTCCGTTTACGATAGGTACGCTGGTATACCTTTACAACAAATGCCTGAACTTCTTGGCGATTATGCTAGAAAATAATCAATACCTGTACAGAAATGCTTTCTGATACGAGTGTAAAACTCCGCGGCCCTATCGTGGGCTGAAATAAATTGCGTATCTATAGCAATGATTTTTTCGTCGGATATCTGCTAAACTACAACAAAAAGTAGCACACTAAAAGCCGTTTGAAGGCAGTCGAAGTATCCACGGTATGCACCTTACGCGCTACTAGGGGGATTAATCTTCGATTAATAATAGGAAATATCACTCGTGTTCCATTAAAAAACTATCCAGTGTAGACATTACGCAGTGGAACGCAGTAAAGATGAAAATTCTTTTGTGGCGTTCTGTTGTCTCTGTTACGTCCTTGTATGTGGCTACAAAAAATTGCACCCTGTATTTCGTTCACCATCGTTGCGGTACGTGCTCTGTTTTGCGGTGCAAATAGTTCACGCTAAAACGAGCATCGCCGCACTGCGCCATATGTCCGCATGTAGCAATGTTCTTTGTACAAGCTGTCACAATGTTATGTTAACACTAGAGTTGCGCTGTACCAAAACTACGATTCGGTTGTTTTGGTACGTAAATGACGTAGTAAATCTTAAGATAACCCGGAGAATAAGTAGCACTGACAGGGAGAGAAACTTAATGTGTGCGAAAGAAACCGGGAGCGATGACTTCTCTTCGTTTTTTGTTTGTTTCTCACATAATTAGACCCGCACATCGTTCAGTTTTAGTCCACTGTGTATTTTATACCCTTACGAAATATAAATTGCATTTTGTAAGTAATAAACATTAGTTGAGCGCCTAACTTTTGCGGTTTTATGTAACCAAAGCGACTACTTTTGGTGTAAATACATTTTACTTGCACAAACATAAAAAATCTATGCAATTATTGTTATTCTGTAACCAATAGTACGTTCATCATCAAGATCAAAGGTAAGAGTTTGCTGTTAATAGTGGTAAGTCCGGTGTTTAAGAATAACGTAAACATGTTTTTTAGAAGCTCGACGAAGTACTGAAGCGATATTAGGATTTTTCGTTTTACTTTTTTTTAGGAAATTGGTTTTACCTGCGTTGTATAATAAATCGGCATTGTTTTTTTTCTGCTACAACATCCCTCTGTTTTACGTTACAAGTAACAAATTTCGAATAAAATCTGCTGTAAACATTGAAAATTTCATTTTTGCTATGAATACTGTTTATTGTTATGCAACAGACAGGAGGAAAACTATGTAGGACAAAAATGTTCCTTAGATTACGCTGCCCTTTTTAGGCAGTTCGCCGCTTCCCGTTCTGGGGGAATCTAATAAGACACTGTGGCATACACAAACAAAGCGATCGAAATGAGGTTCCCTCCGATAGGTATGCAACACACTTAACGTACAAGTGACGCGGTTTCGATCTTATCTGACCAGGGCTACTAGGAGAACTAACGCAGTCTACGCTTCCTTGCGACAGTCTAGAGTAGCCTACAGTAGTTTTAAAATTCTAGTTATTAACATAGCTATGGCTCCGTCTTTGACAGTAATGATATACAGTGAGTAACCTTTCACAGTAGGGCGTTCTAGCCGTAAACTATTCATTCAAATATCTGTATTTCATCTACTTACAGTTGCGTTGGAAATGTTTGCAAACAGGTTCACGGAGAATCTGGCATATGGGTGCGGAATTTGAAAAACAAGAATAACGGATAGTATTATATTTCCCAGTCATGTGCCGGAAGTAAAATGAACAACTGATCCTTAGTTTTTTTTCCTATTTATGGACTGCCTGAGATATTTCACACAGAGAGACATAGCCGTGTTGAACAAAACTGCGGATCATTTATCAAGGTAAAAACACAGCATCCAACTCTTAGTGTATTTAATCAAAGCAAGCCAAATAATTACTGCTGTTTGCCCGTAGCCTTTCATTACTATGATATTCACTAAGAGAGTAAGTCTAATTAAGAGAGCGTGCTGAAAAGTAATGCCTCAGAATTTTTTATGCGTAAACTCTTAAGGGTTTTAAATAAAGCTAACGTTAATAGTATTCTACATCTTTATTCTCCATATTTACATTTTTGCAGTCCTCTGCCGATATGGGGCTCCAAAATGTAGCGTGTAACATAACTATTGCGGTGTGTAAGAAACAGCGTGTTATAATTGAATTTAGAATTCGAAGAGTTCGCCCACACACGTAGCATCCTCTCCTTTAGCATGAAAATGCCATAGCACACACGACCGCTACGACATCTGCTACAATTCGACGCCTTGGGTTCACTGTCATCGATAGTCCAACTTACTGCCATGACTAGACCCCATCTGCTTTTCATCTCTTTCCAAAAATTAAAGTAAACCTCCGAGGGCTTCGCTTTGATACCGATGAAGCGGTGCAAGCAGAGGTGAGGTTGTGGATCAATCAACAGAGTCGAATGCTCTACAGTAACGGTATCGACAAACTAGTTTCTCGTTTGGAGAAACATGTTTGTCACCATGGTGACTAAGTTGAGAAATAAATATGCAGTCAAGAAAAAATAATGATGTAGAACGTTCATTTCGTTTCTTTTATTTAAAAAATCTTTAAGAGTTTTCACATAAAAATTCGGAGACAATGCTTTACAGCACGTCCTCTCAGACAGAAACTAATATGGTGACGTATTTTAGAACAACACATTCTTACCGATGATGATGTTCCACACTTCGAGAAGCGTAGGGGACGATGCGGGAGGCCCGCACCGCCTACTAGGCAAAGTCCAAGCGGAGATGGTTTTCCATTGCCTTCCTCCGACCGTAATGAGGATCAATGGTGATAATGAAGACGACACAACAACACCCAGTCATCTCGAGGCAGGGAAAATCCCTGACCCTGCCGGGTATTGAAGCAGGGACCCCGTGCGCGGGAAGCGAGAACGATACCGCATGAGCTTACCGCTAGAGGATGCATTTTCCGAACTTTGGTGTTAATAATGAATAAACAAGCAAAAATAAAATTTAATATAAACTAAATTTTGGGAGATGTAATTATTGATGGGCAGATTATAAATGATAGTAATATTTGTAGTTATTCATTTATCCGAGACACAGCTACTGAATGTCAATACCATTTGCTGTATGAATTTGCATAACGCCTAATTATCGCTTTCAAGTTGTTTGACCTAAAATTTCCACTCTTTCTAAGTGCAACCTGTCACACAGATTTCTTTCTACAACTTGCAGATTAATAGGTACCTCCAAAAGACATCAGGCAATTCAGAAGCGGACATCCAGATTTGTTACCGGTAGATTCGAACAACACGGAAGTATTACGGAGACGCTTCGTGAACTTATGTGGGAATCTCTGGAAGGAATAAGATGTTCTCTTCGCGGAACACTGTTTAGAAAATTTAGAGAACCGATATTTGAAGATTACTACAGAGCTTTCCTACTGCCGTCCTCAGACACTTCACGTAAGGGACACGAAGGTAAGAGAAATCAGGGCTCGTACAGAGGCATTTAGTCAGTCGATTTCTATCCCTCTGTTTGCGAATGGAACGTGAAACGAAATGATTAACAGTGCTACAAGGTACCTTCCGCCACGCACCACACGGTAGCTTGCGGAGTATGGATGTAGATGTAAGTGTAAAGTATCTACCATATCTCCCCAATTAACGGATCTAACATTCCATGATCCGACCTTGCGGGCTTTCACAAAAATAAATGATGTGGTGTGGTGGCCCTCAACTACGTACCCTCTGACTCAAAGTTGAAATATTCTAAGTTTTTGATAGTTACGTTGTCTAGGGGCTGGGATACGTAGCTGTCGCATTACAAGCCAAATACTTCTGAGTCTACAGTATACAATATGAATACAAACATGAATCGATTGGTCGGAGGTTCTTATCATTCGGAAATTGCGAATTTTGAATGTTATATAGGAATTTATAAATGAAAGATTGCAATTAAATAAATTCTGCAGGTACTATTTTACTGACTTTTAATGATGGGTATGATAGCTGAAGTACCTTTAAGAATTCCCTTTATTACTGTGAAACACTTACTGGTGTCGATGGTCCAACAATGAAATAAAATATAAGTTGAATAACAGGGAAACAATAGATTCCTACTTCACATAATTGGTTATGGACAACAACACAGCTTGTGAGATATTCACTTCTGAACGCATACTACGTCAGTACTACGAAATATTTCTATCTTCCGTGACCACGCGCGAACTGCTCCACTGTCCAAGTCTTTCCCGCGATCGTACGTCCACTGCGCCATACCGTCCAGCACCTCGTGTCCTGTGCCATACCATCCAGCACTGCCCAGTTCAGAACTCCCCTCTGAACTGCCCCCCCCCCCCCCTGTCCTCTCTCCTGAACTCGCTTCTATCCAGTCTCCCCGTTTACGAACGCTATGATTGTCTAGAGCGTTCCCACCATGTCTCCAAGCCAACGCACACTCACAAACATTTTGAAACACATTCAAAATACTGGATTTACATTTAAATAACTTGAAATTAAATAAATATTCCTACGGCTGGACCATAAACACGCTCTAACAAACATTATTAAATACGTAAACAAATCAAATAAACGTATATAAAAGGAATAGCAACAACAGGTAGGCCAGTAGCGTAATGTCTCTGTGCTTTCCAAAACCCAGTAAATAATTGACCAATTTCATCATGAATAGTATATATCGGATATAAACAAAGACATATATGAATAAATATATTTATAAGCATGCTGCTAGCGTTTTCTCGGGTAACTGTGGAGTACTTACGGCCTGATGCAATCGATAGTAATCGGCCACTTTGATCTCAAACAACTCATTTACTATTCAAGTTAGATGCCTGTAATTTATACCAATCTAGGTTTAACCTAATATCTTTCTAAATGCATGTCGATCGACGAAATCGGATGAACCGTGTAGATTTTGGAAATTCGTTGCTTGGTGTTACTTGTATAATTTACAGTCAGATATTAAACTTTAAACTAATAAAGATATTGAAAATCTGATTACACCATCAGAATCGTCATGTATGTAGATGTTTCTTTTTGAGGTATCATGATGCATCTCGCTACTATTATTTTCTATACGAACTGTGAAACGTCTGCCATTAAGGTTTCATAAAGTCCGCCATCTTTTGCACTGCCGGCATGTCTCCTTCGTTGACACAGCGTCACCATGGAACTCCCAGCCACGCTGTCGGCTGAACCCCGGCTAACGTTCGGCACCAAGTGGCCCCCGACGAGCCGCAGCCCACCGAGAGGCCCAAGCGCGGCCACGCAAACTCCGAACTTAGAATATTTTCAGGGCGCCACAACTCGCCCATTATCTCACAACCTGTAGAACGCCAGGTTTGTTTTTCCTGATGACGATATCCTCCTGAGTGGTGTGAGCGAACGTGTGGGTACTATTCTGCCATTCTGCGCAACGGATTAATCTGTACCCAGTGGCTCCTGCAAGATGCAATTTCCACCTCCACACTACTACAGAAGTCAGACAGATGCTCCTAACGTTCTAAAGAGAAAAACCTGAAAAACTTTCAGCAATAAATATCTTCTGAAGTCGTCCGCTGTAAGGAAATGACAAAATTCACAAAATTTCTTACGTAACTAGTGGGATACTTGGGTACTGGAGTAGTGCTAGTTAGTGTAAGAAAAACATGGAACTAACGAAAATTATTATTTATTTTGCAAAAATTCTGAGAAATCACAATGGCACTCTTGGTTATGAACTGAACAAGTTATTTCTGGGTTCTTTTCGGAGTGTGAAATTACCTCTTAAGGATAGAATTCGCTAACGAAATTTCTATTCAAAATTTAAGATTGTTATTGACTTGGCAGAATGGCTGAGAGCTGCGCCTACTCGACTTGAATAATTATCCATTTGAATGTTGCTAGGTACGGTCGAGGCTGTCACGTGTGAAATGCAGTGAAGTGTACTGTTGTGGAGGAAATATGGGGCTTGCAAGAGCTGTAGCGCACAATACCGTAAGCTGCGATGACTGTTGTCTGCGCCGCTCGCTGCTGACAAATAAGATAACTCTCGTTCTATCTGGATTGACCTTCGCCAATCAAACTCTCCCTACGCCTTGATGAAGTCAAGGACTACTATTCGCCCCTAGTCTAACTATTGCGTGGTACACGGTCAGATAACCAGTCCACCGCGATGCCACTCAAAAATTCGCTCCAGGCGTTTAAATATAACTCTGTTCACACCGAACAATAAGTGTGGCGACCAACACAGTGAACAACGCTTAATCGCAAGGACTCAATATAGAGTTAAAACCAATTCTCTCTCGATAGAGGTGCTCTCCCAGTGAAGTACTGAGGAGAGACTTGTTTCTCGCCCTTTGAGTACACGTACGAGAGCACACGCTCTCGTTACGTGTTCTCGCTCCAAGAGCGACAACAGAAGGGCCCCTTCCCGCGCCAGATGTGAAGGGGTATATCTTTCTGTATCTTCATTTACTCCTTCAGATCAAGGCATCAAGAATATCGTCTGCCAATCAACATTGCTCTTCTAAAACGGGAAAATGACGTTTCGTTTAAGGCGACAATGCCGGAAATCGGTAGCATCGGCGTTTGGCGTTTGCTGTCTCCCTGTGAAAACCTCAAACTGCGTGCTATGTTTGTAAAGAATGTGTAGGCTGGGCGCTCCCACACAGTGCAGTGGAATTTGCTTTTAAGCCGAACACCGGGTCGTTCTCCCTTTCACTCGGGCAAATGCTGTGTGCTCTACAGGCGCTCGCCCCGGCTGACGTAGATAGGTTGACTCGTCCTCTGAAAGGACTGGCTCCCCGGCATGCGGTTTGCCTCTCCCGAACTAAAAGCCCCTGCGACCGTCGTGCCTTGAATGTGTGTGTGTGTGTGTGTGTGTGTGTGTGTGTGTGTGTGTGTGTGTGTGTACACCAGCTTCGAGTATTTCAATCTCTGTGTGCACTTGCGATTTTCTAGTTATTTGCATATCGTTCACATGAATTCATACAACATTGACTTTATCTTATCGAGTTTGGGTTCGAATGAAGCGCCTTGATGTGCGAAATATGATTGTGAGGGCGGAATATGTAAGCAATGAAGGTCAGGAGGCCACAACGTCTTACAGTAGCCCTCACCCAAAGATCCTATTGGATTATTTTACCTCCTGAATATTTTACGCAAGAGGATGCCTCCTTATCTAACTATACAACATAGTTACATGGCCTCAGAAAAAGTTACGACTGTGTTTTCCCCTTGTTTTCATCCGTTTGTAGTACCAGCACAGCAGAGTTGTTCTGGTTGACGGTAATGGCAAGACTGTTGCCCCACAACTGGTGAGAAGGCTGCTGTACCTATTCAGGAGCCACATGTTTACCTGGCCTCTCAACACATACCCCTCCTCTGTGGTTGCATCTACGATATGGCTGTATGTATCGTTGCTGCACGCAAGCCACTCTACGTCGGCAAGGTCTATGGTTCATGAGGCAACATGCCTAAGGATACTGGTCTAAAACGTGAGTACACTAAATCGCTGCTGAGCATGTGAGTCTGCGTTCCTGTGACAATCATCAGGAGACAAAGTGCACACTCGTAAATGAAGAGAATCCGATGCTCTAGATCCAGGTTATTTTCCATATGTTCTCTTGGCCTCGTTCTTCGCGCACCACAGTGCTGAGGAAATGTGTAGTATTATTCACAATGCACATGTGGAGACCAAGCCGATTGTATGGAGATCACTGCGTAAGGTCTGAATCGACACAGCTCTCCCAGATGCCTCCAAAGACACTGCATGCACTGCTGTTTAATTCTCCTCTGAGTACGCACGAGCCACGGTTTGTACGTAGCGATTATTAGGTTGTGTTGACGCTGGGCAGCCACTGTGAAGTAGATCTGCTATGTTTTGTGTCTTGCGACAGCGACTGAATGTTGCATTGACGCAATGTAATGTACACCAGTTCGTTGAACGGTATGCGCAAGCTGCAATGTGTCGTTCACTAATACTCAAGACACAGGGCATTCCCTGAACTGGACTAACTATGCTGATTTACTTTTATTTCTATTACACAGGTTACCTTGCATATCGATGTGCTATGGTCAGAAGAGTATTGAACTATACATTTCCGGTCATAAAACGCAATTCAGGTAAGCCAAAGAGGGTGGCAAGAAACGTTTTTAAGCACTTAATATTGACTTTGATTTCCGGTGAGTTTAGCAAGAAACATTGTCAGCATATGAAGAATTAGACTCGCATTAATTTGTGAGCATTTTAAAGTTATTATTCTGAAGAATGACTTATTACCAGTAACAGCAGAACTCAAATAACTATGTTATGGCTGATAATTCACAAATTGTCTGTACTTTTAACAATCCTTTCTAAATGTACCAGAGAAAATAGGATTAAATCGTTAAGTTAAAGAAGCAAGATGACATATTAAAAATATCATTCCACAAAAGCAAGCAATTAGAAGTAGCCCCAACAGATACACATGACAGGGGCAAGTCATAAGTAATATGTTCTTCACTAATTACAGCAGTCCACACACGCTGGGTTAACTTATTGATTTCGTGACCGTGAAAATCACGTGGTTTTGAAGCAAAGAACCGTTGAACCACTTTCGGAGCGCATTTTCATCCGGAAAGGAAGTTCCTTGAAGGCAGTCCGATAGAGAGCGGAAAAGGTGAAAATCTGAGGGCGCAAGATCAGGTGAATAACGTGGATTGGAACGACTTTGACAGTCTAGTAGAACGAGGACAGATGTTATCGTGGAGTAGCCAACTCACTCAGTCTTCCTGGTCGTTGTTCTTGGGTTAAGTCTGCAAGAAGTCCCAGTTTCGTGGATGCGATCAGGTTTTTCTGTGGAAAGTTGCTACTTTGTTTGGGCTCAGCCATGCCTTTCTCTTCCTTGTGTTGGCACAAAGACGGCATTTCCCGTGACCAGTAACGATGATGGACAGGAATGGTCGGTGCTTATCGCGGAGCAATTGACGACGAGCAATCACACACGCACAGATGGCCATCTGGAATTTGTCATTTTAGTTTAGAGCATGCAGCTCCCATACACCAGATTTTTGAAACTTCCCCACTGCAAGAAAATGTCGTACGATGGTAAAATGTTCACAGTTCCGTTTGCCAGTTATCGAGAATACAGACGTGGGTCATTGTGAATTAATTCATTTGAACATCCTCTTCAAACCCCCGAAGGTTTCCTGAAGGTGGAGAATCACTAATGCCAAAAACGACTCAACCTCCTGACACATTACGCATATTTGATTTCTCCTGGACAGTTTCTTCTATTCCATAGACGAATTTTTATTTAGAAACTGGTAGGCTGAAAAAAACCTGGTAAGTTAGTATTTGCATTAGTAGGACCAAAGGTAGCGTGTTCATTAATGTTAACACTAAATATTTGCTCATGTCCTATAAGCTGACTCTTTCCACATAATTGCGATCGAAGAATCGTTCAAATGATCTAGCAACAGGTAACCAACCAACCAACCAACCAACCAACCAACCGTGTCGGCGCCAAAACTGCGAGTATTCTGAATGGTGTTTGGCATCTGAACAGATAAAGTGAGGTCATGAAGAACCGCCTTCCTTACAGAAAGTGAGAATGTAATAGGGCTTAACAGGATTCGGAAACTATTAATGATAATAGATTATTGATAACCGAACCAAAATTAATAGGGGATTTTTTTGACAAAGGTCGTGTGGCAAATTCTTCACTCCGCTAGAGAACTGAAGGAACGGGATGTGTCAACCAAACTTTCCAGCATATAGATTTATTTGCCTCAGGGAATATACACAAACAAACGTATCAATTTAGAATACAGTATGTATAGAGTTGTTCACTTTATCTTTTTGAGTACTGTTTTATTTCTAATTTTGAAAGAGCATCCAAATAATTTTTTCCTTCAATGAAAATGCAACATTTGCGGCGAATCACGAAAACAAAGCTAACATTAAAAGGAGAGATTATGAATACGCCAAAGTACTAGGCATGTCACTATAAAATTTTCACAATAACTTTTTCAGTACTGAAACATTGTTCATAAAATGTGCTTTTGTATTTACGTTCTTATTTAAGTACAGTGCAGGGTTATTATTGTCCGGATACTCCAACGCCTGAATAACTTGTTGCTTTCAGGTATTTGGTCTCTTTTTCGAGGGGGGGGGGGGGGGGGGGGGGGAAGGGAACACCTTTACAGTAGATAACCAGCTCCTCAAGCAACCTTTGCGAGTAGTCACGAAGACAAAGTTAACAATAAAAATGAAGATTAAGAGGACATAAAGCACTAAATATGTCACTGCGACATTAATAAGCACCAAAGGAATTGGTCAATGCTCGCTGATATAACGGTGTGCACGAAAGAAGGTGTGTGATGAAGCAATGTGCTAGCCAGGAAGAATGCACCACGTGAGACACAAGCCAGTGGCCTCATTCTGCCGCGTGTGTCCGTAGCGCGCGCTTCGGGGTACACGTAGAACATTTAGCGTAGTTTTTCGTATTAGTTTGGGTATGGCAGAGGTTTAGGCACAGTAGTGTTCGTTATGAGGGGCATAACACGAAAACAAGTATTAAGTTAACAAGCGAAAGCGATAATTTTCCGAGCGTATAAATGTCTTCCAAAGGGTGTCAGTTGCAGACGTAGTTACTAGATGTAGCAATTACTCCACAGTTGCCCGCTGTCGGGATGGGCAGCGACTGTAGCGTGTGGCATGGGACAGAGACAGAGCGCACTGGCGACAGGACAAAATATTTTCCAATACTCTCCTCGCAGAATACATGACGCACCTGCATTCTTACCCGAATATCAGTTTAGCAGACGACGCCATTGTAAGCGCAGACTTCGGATCTCTACACTCGGCAAGTCAATTGATAATAGCTGAAGAATGGAAATCTCAAACTTTCTGAATGCTATTTTTTAAGAAAAAGACTTTTCAGTGCAATTGTGTTCTCGGTACTTTTTTCCAAGTGTCAAACCACTGAGAGAAACATTCCTTACTAGATGAGGCATGGTCTTTGTGCCAAAGAGTGCTTTCCTCTGTAATTCCAAGTGCCACGAGTCAAATTCTTTGTTCCGCCAGATTTGCACACTACTGTTGAGTCATATAAAGCTGTGGACCCATTCCACGTAATTCCGATGCTTTTCTGATAAACACTGTTGTCAATGAAGGTGTGTAACATCTCCAAATGCAGCATGATTGAAGAGTCTTACAAACATTTGTCTCAAATAAGTATTAAAAGTTCTTACTCTGAAGCAGAAGAACGGAAAAATATCCGTGTACTCAAAAATAGAAAGACCGTGGCTGAAGGATGATAAGTCTTACTTCCTCTGAAAGACCAGCCACATTTATCGGTTGCACAATACACAGACCTGTTGATGTTACCGTTTCTTCCTCATCAGCACAGGAGTTCTCTCGGAAACTACGCAACATCTGATTCCAAGAATGGAGTTGTGTAAAAGACAGAAGTCAATTGTGAAATATTTTTCTTTAAATCTATTGTGTCATTCTCTTCTGAAACAGTTACAGGATACGATAAACAGTTTCTGATGACTACAGTTCAACTACTTCAAACATTACTGCTATGTTTTTGTACTTTTATCATTATAAATATGTGACAGTATTAATGGCTCTTGAAACAAAACCTTTATTATTGGCACTTAGAATTAATCAGTTGCCTGGCACAGCATACACAGATGTTTCTTAATAAATTATTTATTTTCAAATTTATTTCGTTACTTTTTGAAGTGATGATTTTGTGTGTGTGTGTGTGTGTGTATGTGTGTGTGTGTGTGTGTGTGTGTGTAGCATAATTCAGCCGTACCACAATACTTTCTCAGTTTTTTCGATACAAATGAGTTATGTACAAGAAGAGATACATTGTTGTAGGAAGTAGCTCATGCGATACTGTCTTAAAGGCTAGATTTGCGCACTAACAAAACTAGTATTCAGTGGTTTTGCTACAGTACATAAATGAAGAAGTAAATGATAGGGGTATCTGTAGAATTGGTAGCGAAAGAAACATAAATGAATGTATGTGTGAGAGAAACTGGGAACGGACGACGTTTTCACGTAATTAGAACCGCACATCGTTCATTGTTATTCCATCATGTATTTTATATCCTTACAAAAAGTAAATTGTATTTTGTAAGTCATAAAAATTAACGGTTTGCGTAACTTCTGTGCTTTTCTGTAATCAAGGCAGTTACTTTTGATACAAGTTCAGTTTACATATGCAGACATAAAAAATTCTTTGTAATTGTTAATCTGTAATCAATAGAAAGTTCATCATGAAGAAAGGCAAGAGTTTCGACTTATTGTTGATACGTGTGAAAGTTGTTTTTGAAAAACAGAAACATATTGTATAAAAGGTCGACAAAGTATTGATGCGATATTTGATATGCTTTTATTTTGCATTCCTTTTAATTTTTCATTTGAGGAAATTGCATTTTCCCCCAATATATGACAGATTATTTTTTGTCTACTTTTACTACAAAATTCCACTGTTTAACGTTAAAAATTAACAATTTTCAAATAAAAGCGAATTAAGACTGACAGTTTCAATTTTTCTATAATTACTTTTTATTTTTAAGTAACAGTTAGGAGAAGAGCTATGCATAAAAATATGTTCCGTAGGTTGTGCGGCCCTTTATACATCCTCATTCAGTGTTTAGACGGTTTGTCGCTTCTGGTTTCTACGGAAATCTTGTAAGACACTGATCGCCTACGCAAACAAAGCAATGGGAACAAGGTGATGCCCGATAGGTATGCAACACATCTAACATAGAGGTAATGCCATTACGAACTTAGCTGACCAAGGCTACTAGGAAAGCTGTGTTAGTCTATAGTAGGGTACGGTAGTTTTACAGCTCTATTGAAGCCTCTTTTACACGAGCGACCTTCTTGTCTCAGTCAGAAACTCGTGAGAATTGAGTGTATTGCACCTCTGGCACTTTATTCTTGTACTGGGTCTCGCTTGTCAGAAGAGGTCTTTTTTTTAAACGTCAGCGGCAAAACTGCATATTTTATGAGAACTGTCTGGTGGACCTGAACAGTGAAAGTGAGGCAATGAGAGTCCATGCCTTTCACGAAAACATTGAGATGTGGTTACAGAAAGTAGAAACAAGCTATTATAACAAATGGTTCAAATGACTCTGAGCACTATGAGACTTAGCTTCTGAGGTCATCAGTCCCCTAGAACTTAGAACTACTTAAATCTAACATAAGGACATCACACACATCCATGAGCAAGGCAGGATTCGAAACTGCGACCGTAGCGGTCGCGCGGTTCCAGACTGAAGCGCCTAGCTATTATAAGAGTTTTTTAACGACCTCCATATTTCTTACAGGATGTTTTGACGAAGATCATATGGTAGGTTCTCCACACCCCGAGAACTGAAAAGAAAAATGCCTTTGAAACATTTCAGAACTCTATATTTATTTGCCCAAGAAAGTATATTCCTTTTACTTGATCGTTTGGATGTTGCTAATAATATCGAACATTATTTTTCTCATTATAGAAATCTGACTTTTACACTTTTGAAACAATTTTAAATTTAAAAGGTTTATCGATTTATTTTGTGATTTATGCATAGTGCTTAATTCCTTTTCACAAGTTCTGTAAAACAAATATCATTTTGCTTTCACGTATTTTTCTGCAAGACCCGCATGCATTTGTAACGAAAGCAAAGAGACCATCGAAATTAAGATTAAAAATGTGCGAAAGTACTAAACCAGGAGTGAGCTCGATATAAACAGGACAGCCTCTAATGTCGGCAGGTAACGCCATAGTGACCTGTTTCTGCCCACGCCCAGTCTGCAGCGCAGTAAGGACTTTAGAACTCCACACTCAGCACAGTCTGTTAGTCACTGATGTCACAGACACAGTCGCGATGTGATCAGCGGCTGACTTACACGCTGGCGTATGACGCGCACCCACCAGCGAGTAGTCGATTTTGGCTGGAAGGACGCCCGCCCAGGTAGAACGGGCGAGACGCGCCAGTGGCGAGCAATTGTCTGCGGCGGCCGCCAAGCACCTGCGCTCTCGAGCAGCGTCGGCGCGCCGAGCTGAGCAAGTGCGATTAGCGGCGCACAGACCACAAAGGCGGCCGCTAATGGTGCCACGTAGGATGACGACGAGGCACATAAATCTCTAGCGACGCCGCCAACCGTTTGCCACCATCGTATTGTCATCCCCCCCCCCCCCACCCCCCACCCCCCGTCATTCTACACTAATACACCAGGCCATCCGAAGAGAAGACAAATTGACGGTTTTGGCCAGTGGTGGCCTGATGGCATGTGCTAAGGTGCTACAGCACAATGTAAATAATGCACAAAATTCTCTCACTTTTCTTCAAGCGAGAATCGCACTAAAATTAAGCCCGTCTCACACGGAGCAAGATTCGCTGTTAAGTTTCCTTGCTGGCTCGCGCGGCGGCTACCTTGCGGGCTCCGTCATCTGCTAGCGGGCTACCTTGCTGGGAACCTTGTAAGATTTCCAGGATAGGTCCGGCGCTATTTCTCTTTTAAGGTTCCTTGCGTGCTACCTGCGTTGGCCAATCTTGAGACGTTTCGTTCGTGACGTCAGACGCGGAAAGTTTGGACGGGAAGCCTTTGTTGAGAGTCGCTTTTCTGCTGTTGCGAGGTGCGGTAGGAAGTTCTTATAATTATTGAATAATGGCACCGCAGTGGTCCAAGGAAGCGATTGAAGCATTGATATGTACTTATAGGGAAGAACAGTGTCTGCACGTCGTGAAAAACGCGAACTATTATAATAAACACTTGCATGCAGAAGCAGTCGAAAAGGTTGCAAGTGCTTTGTGTCTTCTAGCCTATGAAATAAAGTCGTATATAACAGTCATTGGTATATTTACAAAGTCAAACAGTAATGAAATGGTGATACATTTCAAACAAAAGTAGGTGTTATGCGAACTAACCTCAACTCTTTATGAACCATGGAGAGCACACCTTTTCCAGTGATTCTCCTCTTAATCCAGTTTTTCGCCCATTCTTTCTTTCTTCTCTCATTAGCATGCATTTCTGCATAATTTAGCACCAAAACAGCTAATAACCCCTGTTTGCTCTGAACATCTGTACCTGAAGCAGCCATCTTCGTTCGATACAACATGCAGCCGATCACAACACAACTAGCTGCCGATCTTGCACCGTAGGAGGGCTTCGGCATGGAAGATAGCCGGCTCCTTTCCCTGCAAGCCGGCAGGCACGCACGCCATCTCGCAAACTTGGGGCGAACCTTGCGCCGTGTGAGACGGGCTTTACGCCATTCCTCTTCGAATGCGAGCTGGAAACCACGCTAAAATTACATTTGTGGAGCTCTCTCTGCGATAAAGGAAGCCAGTGTCGAATGCTTAAACGACGGTCAGCAACGCTACGAGCAACTCTGAGAAAGGAGGCAGATGTCAGTTTCCAACTACTCATGCTCTGATGCGACGTCATCCTTTCTTGCATTAAGTGTGCTACGTAGCTCACGGCAACTGGTCAGTGTTTTTCTTTGAAACTGCATGTAACGTATTGTGCAGTCATAGAGTATCAGTAACATTTTGACGCGTCACTATAATAATGCCGCTGTGGCCCAGTATTCAAGCAGACTTGCAATTCTTCGGTTCCGTTCCCGTTGTTACTCGTAATTCTTGTTTTTCATTTTATTCCTCACAATGTTAAACTATTGACTATAAAATTTATATATAATAAAACAAACAAGGCACTGTACCATCTGGTGAGCAAGATGTATGAGACAGGCGAAATACCCTCAGACTTCAAGAAGAATATAATAATTCCAATTCCAAAGAAGGCAGGTGCTGACAGATGAGAAAATTATCGAACTATCGGTTTAATAAGTCACAGCTGCAAAACACTAACGCGAATTCTTCACAGACGAATGGAAAAACTGGTAGAAGTCGACCTCGGAGACGATCAGTTTGGATTCCGTAAAAATATTAGAATACGTGAGGCAATACTGACATTACGCCTTATCTTAGAAGAAAGATTAAGGAAAGGCAAACCTACTTTTCTAACATTTGTAGAGTTAGAGAAAGCTTTTGACAATGTTGACTGGCACACTCCCTTTCAAATTCTGAAGGTGGGAGGGGTAAAATACAGGGAGCGAAAGGCTATTTACAATTTGTATAGAAAGCAGTTGGCAGTCATAAGAGTCGAGGGACATGAAAGGGAAGCAGTGATTGGAAAGGGAGTGAGACAGGGTTGTAGCCTCTACCCGATGTTATTCAATCTGTATATTGAGCAAGCAGTAATGGAAACAAGAGGAAAAATTCGGAGTAGATATTAAAATTCATGGAGAAGAAATAAAAACTTTGAGGTTCGCCAATGACATTGTAGTTCTGTCAGACGGCAAACAACGACTAGAGCACTTCAGCGGAATGGACAGTCTCTTCAAAAGATGTTGCGACATAAGTATCAACAAAAGTAAAACAAGGATAGTGGAATATAGTCGAATTCAATCAGTTGATGCTGATACTTCAGATTAGAAAAGTGGCAGATGAGTTTTGCTGTTTGGGCAGGTAGCAGACTATGGCGAGAGTGAACAGGATATAAAATGCAGACTGACACTAGCACGAAAAGCGTTTTTAAAAAAGAGAAATGTGTTGATATCCAATATGAATTTAAGTTAAGGAAGTCTTTTCTGAAGTCGTTTGTGTGGAGTTAGTTTTGAACGGAACTGAAACGTGGACCATGAGCAGCTCAACTGAGAAAAGAACTTAAGCTTTTCAAATGTGATAAAATGGTTCAAATGGCTCGGAGCACTATGGGACTTAACATCTGAGGTCATCAGTCCCCTAGAACTTAGAACAACGTTAACCTAACTAACCTAAGGACAACACACAACACCCAGTCATCACGAGGCAGAGAAAATCCCTGACCCCGCCGGGAATGGAACTCGGGAACCCGGGCGCGGGAAGCGAGAACGCTACCGATACCAGAGAAGAATCCTGAGGATTAGATCGGTAGATCAAGTAAGTAATTTGGAAATACTGAATCGAACTGGAGGAGAAAAGAAAGAAGGTTGTGGCACAACTTGACTAAAAGAAGGTTCGCAATTTGCGAACCGAACGAGTCATTCTTCAGATATGCCATATCCAGCTGAAGCCGCTCGTTGAAGAATCCCGTAGGGCGTAGATCTACCAACTAAGTTGTGGATGTTGACTGCTACCTTTCATTGGTCTCAGACATTTTCAGTGGCGTCAGGATCTTGTTATTTAACGGGCGAGTCAATGTGCTACGGACTGCCTATTCGTTCATCAGATAAGGAACATATGATCAGAGAGCGAACCGAAATAATCTCTTCAGGGATTCAGTGATCATATTGGCACTGAAATGGAGGTTGGCAAAGAGAAGAGCAAAATACTGAATCAGTATTCCGAAAATGTTTCACTCCGGAACATCAAATACGGTTCCTCCTATCAATCTTCACAAGAACGCTGAAACGACTGATACTGAGGGAAGTGATTGTGGAATAGGAAATCAACTAAAATCGACCAAAATTGGAAAGGCATCTTTACCTGCTGAGATACCTGTAAAATTCTACAGAGGTTGTGCTTCCCTTCTTGCAGTAGTGTATCGTAGGTCTGTGTAACAACGAAGGGTTCTAATCCATCGGAAAAAAGCCGGAAGTCATTCCTGTTTTGGAGGGGGGTCACAGGACAGGTGTTCATAATTAGAGGCCTATTTCGCGGACGGCTCTGTTACAAAATTATGTCTGTTACAAAATTGCGGCACACGTTCTGTGCTCAAGCATCATGATGTTTCTGGAGAGGGAAAAATCTCTTATGGAAAAACCAGGAAGAATTCCGTGAACAAAGATGTTGCGAAACGAAGCTCTGTATGTCCAGGAAATCCAGAGCACCATAAACGAAGAAGTGTTTCTTGTCTTACCTAAGGCGTCCTACACAGTTTCACGCTGTCATTTAGTGAATAAATTATGAGCTCGTCACGTATCAGATCAGATTTGCTGCTTGATTCAGGACTTTCTGGAAATTGAACTCAATATTTTGTTGTATACGGCACCAAATCGACAGACGGAGTAACGCAAAGGAGTGTTATAAAGTCATTACTGTTTACAAAACATGGAAATGGTGTAGTGAATAACCTCAAAATCCCAATAAGGCTGTTTGCAGACGATGATATCTGTAAGAAGGTTGCAACTCGTGAAGACTTTACCGAAAAGCCGGAAGACCTGCAAAAGATGGAATTAACAGTTGACGATGACGCTAAATAAATGTGACATATTGCGCGTAAATTGGCGAATGTCCATTACTGTTCGATTACGACGTTGCTGGAAAAGCACCGGAAACAATAACAACCGTAAAATACCGAGGAATAACCGTCGAGGCGTTCAAGTGGAATGATTATCTATTAATATTGTATTACTAATAATAATTCTATAAAACCGTCGTGTCTCTGTTCGAGCACACTAATCTCTAAAACTACCAAACGACTTTTCATAGAGTTTTCACATGTAACTTGAGCGTAGCTTGGAGCAACATATAGGTGTTATTTCACCGAAATCCGATCAGAGATAAAAGCAGTCTTAATCTTAAGTTTTGTCCATACCAACATTATATAACTGAAAATAACTGTATTAAAACAGCTGAATCGATATGGATAAAGTTTGGTCTGGACATTTAAGCTTGAGGAAGAACATGGGCTACTTTAGAAGAAGAAGAAAAATCTACTTTTAAGAGCTTAAAGCAGGGAATAAAACGTTTTTTTACATCAGTTGTAAGTAGGCTGTTTAGGTTTTTTATATTGGTAACGCCACGTAGCGCTCTGTATGAAAATCACTGGCTGTGCTGTGTGCAGTCAGTGGCTGGTTGGCATTGTTGTAATACTCGCCATTGTAGTGTTGGGCAGCTGGATGTGAACAGCGCGTAGCGTTGCGCAGTTGGAGGTGAGTCGCCAGCAGTGGTGGATGTGGGTAGAGAAATGGCGGAGTTTTGAAATTTGTAAGACTGGATGTCATGAACTGCTATATATATTATGACTTTTGATGATTTTAAGGTAAATACATTGTTTGTTCTCTATTAAAATCTTTCATTTGCCAACTATCCCTATCAGTAGTTAGTGCCTTCGTAGTTGGAATCTTTTATTTAGCTGGCAGTATGGCGCTCGCTGTATTGCAGTAGTTCGAGTAACCAAGATTTTTGTGAGGTAAGCGATTTGTGAAACGTATAGGTTAATGTTAGTCAGAGCCATTTTTTGTAGGGATTTTTGAAAGTCAGATTGCGTTGTGCTAAAAATATTGTGTGTCAGTTTAAGCACAGTCTTCTATAATTTTTCTAAGGGAACGTTTCACAGTGAACGTAACCCACATTAAAAATTATTTCTTTAGTTTTATTTTAGAGACATAGTATAATGTATAGCTACTTCAATAGCACATTGGATGGACACGTGCTCCTGTCCTCGACCCTCTGTACCCACAGCCCGGCAGCGACGCTGGGCCGGCCGCCGCATCGTGCAGTGCGACAGCTTCAGAGGGGGTGGGCGGAGCGCCCATCTCGAGCTACACTGATCGGCCAGAACATTATGACCCCCTACTTAACTATCGATATAAGCCCCTTCTGGCGATAGCAGCACCACCTGGCGAGGAATGGCTGATACACACACGCCTGGTGCATGTAGTATGGTAAAACAGGGCAGGCGCCGAACAGTGGCGGAACTAACAACAGACTTTAATATTGGGCAGAGTACAGTGCGTCAAATGCTCCTAACGATAGCAGCCGACGACCCATGCATGTGCCAATGCTAACAATACGACATCGGCAACTACGACTTTACTGGCTACGTGACCATAGGCACTGGACGTTGGCTCAGTGACAGACCGTTGCATGGTCTGATGAATCCCGATACCTTCTTCATCAGGTCGATGGGAGGGAGCAAATCCATCGTCTTACAGAGGAACAGACACCTGTACTGCGGGATGGAGAAAAGTTGGAGGCGGGTCCAATATGCTCTGGGAAACATTCACGTCGGCATCCATGGGAACATTGGAGCTTTTGCAGGACACCATAACGGCCAAGGAGCATCGTATACTGTTTGCAGAGCGCGTACATCGCTTCGTGACAATCATGTTTCCTGGAGGCAGTGGCGCTTTCAGTAACATAATGCACAATGTCAGAAGGCCAGGGCTGTGATGGACTGGTTCGAGGAACACAGTGGCGAGTTCCAATTGACGTGCTGACAACCAGCTCGCCTGATCTACACCCCATCGAGCACATCTGGGATCTGACTGAACGAGGTGTCAGAGCTCATTGTCACCCTTTCAGGAATTTTAGGGAATTGGGTGACTTGTGTGTGCAGATGTTGTGTCAGCTCCCTCCAGCGGCCTACCAAGGCTCATTGCTTCCATGCCACGACGCTTCGCCGTTGCTGACCGTGCCAAAGGTGGAAAGAATGCCTATTAGATGGGTGATCATAATGTTGTGGCTAATCAGCGTATGTTTACCTGAACAGACAGACACGTGAGGACAACTGAAGTCGTTACATGCATAGTAGCTTACTTACGCACCATTACTCATTATTATAATACTATTGGTATGCGAGCATAGCTCTGGGTGACAGGAAGCATAAAACTAATTATAGCAAAAGCTGATGTCAGTCAGTTTCATTGGAAGTATTTTAAGCAAATATAATTCATCCTTGAAAGAAGTCGCTTGCAAAATATTTTTCGACCGATTCTAGAGTATTGTACATTAGTATAAGACCCTTAACAAACAGAATTAACGAACTAAAAAGAATATCCAAGGTACGGCAATATCTCTCGTCACGGAATCTTTTTGTATGAGCAAGAGCATTTCGAAGATGCTCAACAAATTCCAGTAACCACCTAAAGAGGGGGTTCGTGAATCACGCGTAGAGTTAATATGGAAGTTTGGAGAGAGTACGTTCCAAGAAGAGTCGTGCAACAAACTACTCTCTCCCACATGTGTCTCACGAAATTAAAATATAAGAAAATAATAGAACTTGTAGACCATACTGAGGTCTGCCAATGACCTTTATTACCATGCACCATTTATGGATGGAAAAGGGAAGGGGAAAATGATAGTAGTGCCCTCCTCCACACATTGTAAGATGGTTTGCAGAGTATAGCTGTAGATGTATGCGTGCAAGTGTGTGAACACAGGTGTTTTCATCTTGAAAGACGGCAATGTTCACCGCGTATTCGTCTTGAAAATATAGAAGAAAAGGCAGTACTTGGTAAACGAGAATGTTACAATAAACAACCTGAATGAGTAGGGTCAGGTTGTGCTACAAATTTCTTTTGTCCCAGTAATGTTCAGTACCTCCTCATTTGTTACGTGATCTATGCGTCTAATCTTCAGCATTGCTCTGCAGCACTACTTTACAAAACCTTCTATTCCCTTCTTGTCTAAGCTGTTTGTTGTCCATGTTTCACTTCCATACATGGCTACATCCATACAAATACTCACAGAAAGAACTTCCTGACAAATCAGTTCTTGATGTTAGCAAGTTTCTTTTCTTCAGTAACGCTTTCCTTACCATTCCCAGTCTACATTTTGTATCCTCTCTACTTAGACCATCACAATTATATGGCTCCTCAAAAGCAAAACTCGTTTACTACGTCAAGTGTTAACTGCCTTGTTTCCTAACGTAATTCCGTCAGATCATCTGATTTCATTCAACTACATTCTATTATCTTTTTTCGCTTTTGTTGATGTTCATCTTATATTCTCCTTTCAAGACAATGCCCATTTCGTTCAACTGCTCTTCCAGGTCTTTTGCTGTCTCTGACAGAATTACCGCTCAATATTTATGTCATATCTTTTAAACAATGTCTCCAATGAAGATATAATTTTGCAGGTACATTCAGTGGTATATTTGGATACTGTCTGTGAAATGTGTTGCGAACAGAGTTAGTGAAGAACTAATATACATTTAAACGTGATGCGGCAGCTTTTCACGCATCGCAGTATTTATGACGTCATATCCCCTGAACTGAGATAGATAGGGGGTTCTCACGCCACTGCGATTGTTGTGTGACATTAAGGAATATATGTACCAAGTTTGTTTGAAATCAGTTCAGTGCCATAGGAGCTGATGTTGAACATACATACATACATACATACTTTACATACATACTTTACATACATTACTTACATTACATACATATACATTTTTATAATATGTATGGATTTTGCTACAGTAACCTTCTATAAACAGTTAGAATCTTGCACTCTCGTTCTAACACCGTTAACGATGAGTCATAAAAAGCTGTTGAGGATTTTGTATTTGTTCTATCGAATACATTAAAAGCAAAAAAAAAAAATCGTTTATATGAGCCTTTATCTTCGCAATGTGTGCGACCATTTATTCTCCTTTATATTAGTATCTAAAGAGTTTTCTCATATTTTCATTTACGATGTCATCTTCCTATAGTTGGTTTTGTTCAGATATATCTAACCTTCTTGATTGTATCTATAGAATTCTGTTTCTTTCACGCGACTGAATACTGCCTCATAATTAGCGTTTTACTGGTGGCACAAGGTTCAACTGACAGTATATAATATGGGATTGGCCGTTTTTCCGGCTCATTTAGCAGACAAGCATGTTATTTCGCCCAATTTGTGCACAAAGCCTCACAGGCATCACTGTGGGAAAAGCCGAAACCGTCTGCTCTGAGAAGGGGACCACGAGGTCTGTTAATTACGGATTTTGATGAATCTGAGGAACGTTGTAGAGGGACCTTTCCTGACAACCTGGTTAGCAGCTTTCATGCTTGACTCCCGTTTTCCGGGAAAACGGATGTTGAAGTTTTATGGGCAGCTCCTATACCTGTAACGTTAATCATATTTCTACGAAATTATCGTAGCACAGGGGCTAAGGTTGGTGGCTACTCCACTGGCGATACAGGTTCAAACACTGTTCACGTGCTTTTTTCATTGAACAGAATCGCATTAAATAGTACGTCATGCTAAATTATTCGAAAATAGTCACTTTCCCTGCAGTAATTTCATAAATAAATAAGTCATTGTAACACACGTTCTTCGAATGTGTGTTTCGTTTGTGGTTAGTAGCTAAAATTACAAATATTTGGACAGCTTCAAAGAGTTTGCAACGATGGGCGAAGTATTAGCAGCTGCGGAAGGATTCCGAATATAGACGAAAGTACTAATCAGTAATTTTGACGTCGATTTTGTGATTACTACTGATCAAATCGGCTGTCAGTTCCAAATAATGCACAAAAGATCCCATGCGGAACTAGGAGTGATTTGAATAGTATTTGTCATTCCTTAACAGCACAATGTACTACAACTACACCAGGAAACTTATTCGCTTACGTTTTCTTATGTATGCAAGAACGATCCGGGAAGAGAGAGTTGACGAGCTGAGTCATAAGTTACGAATGTAATTATGATGAGCAAGAAATCAGGGTTCAGAGAACTACTCTACGACGAGATTTTAAAATCTGTCATCCTTCCGTAAATGGGACAAGAAAAATTTCTTTACGTCGTTGATTCGTGGGGAGGGAAGACTAATGAAATACTTTACAATCAGACCTTTGCAGACGAAAGCAAAGCATGGACCTGCACCGTAAAAATTATCCTACCCAAATGTACTGCACTGTGCCAATCCTACGATGTTTATTAAGACAAGCAGTTTAAAATTTTCACGAATATAATTCAGAATGCTCCAGACTTGCTGAATGCTGATAGAGAAAGTACTTCGAGGGAAGAGTTCATAAAGATACATTATTTCTGCGTCAGTTTAGTACATCTGATTTTACAGAAATGATCAAATTCAAGTGCATCGAATTTGATCGAAGAAGGATCAATCTTTTTTCCGGAATCTCTTCCGCAAAATTCGTTTGCCTACAAGGTAGTAGCTTTTCATTAAACGTGTGGTGCTTCATGAATTTGTTTCAGTTGATCTGCAACAAGTATTATCCAGGATTCCAGCACAGCAAACGACGTAGTGACTAAGACGATTCTGTAACCTATTCTTTACAAAACAAAAAATGTGCTGTAGTGATTGATTTCTTAATGAAATTACTATGGCAAAAATGAATATTTTTGTACAATTTTACACAGTCAGCCGAGTGGTTCTAGGTGCTTCAGTCTGGAACGCGGACCGCTACGGTCACAGGTTCGGATCTTGCCTCGGGCATGGATGTGTGTGATGTCCTTAGGTTAGTTAGGTTTAAGTAGTTCTAAGTTCTAGGGAACTGATAACCTCCGATGTTAAGTCCCATGGTGCTCAGGGCCATTTGAACCATTTTATGAATTTACCTAACATATACTATTCGATGAAATTGGAAAAAAAGAAGGGAAGTGCACAGGCAGCGTTTCAAACGTTACGCCAGCGGAGTGGCTGTGAACTTCAGCCGCTGCACTAGGCTCATTTATTCGAGACATGGCTTACATTACAGGTATAGGAGTATGCATGAAACTTCAACATCAGTTTTCTCGGAATGTATGGGCCGTCGCATGAAAAGCCATTAGCCAGGTACCCAGGACATGTCCCTCTACAACGTACATAAGACTCATCAAAATCCGTGACTAACAGGTCTGGCGGTCTCCTAGTAAGAGACATAGCGGACATAACTGTACTGGCGTTCCGGTAAGCGGATTTTCGGCGGTTTCCTGCTGGGAGTTTAAGTGCATTTCATATAATTAAACTATTATTACTTTGTGTTCGTCTCGAATATATCTAAATCAGTCTAGAAAAACAACTATAAAATTGTCAGTAACATATAAACTACAAAGAAGCGTGATTTTGAATCTTCCTGACAGTTTAAAGCTGCGGACCGTACTGGGACTGGAACTTGGAATTTAGCTCCGACAATGCTCTTACCGTCTGAGCTATCCAGGCACGACGCACAGTTTCGCTTCTGCCAATACCACTGTATTCTGGATACAAATAAATCATTTCCTTTCGTTAAATGCAATTAAAAATTGTTCTGTTTCCCGTGCATTAGCATTTACTGTCCCAAACAAAACTGAAGTAGAAAATTAACTGTAACTTTTGAAATGACTTTAAGGCCTTCAGCAGCAGTTTCCGCTATTAAGTCGCCAGAAATGATGAAAAGTCACTGGTCATATGGGACTCGAATGCCTCGTATCTCCTTTGTCTTTATCGTGTACGGTCCTTTACCCATGGAGTATCTTCGAAGTCGCTGTTTGTTCCGTCGTTTTCCTCCTCCTAGAACGTATTGGCTGCTGTGGAAAATATTGAAGGGATATGGTACATTGCCTTAGGCTAAAATTTAACTATTTTGCAGTCTCTTTCAGAGTGACAGTAAGGAATAATTGTTACAGCGGGAATGGTTAATATTTCTTAAAATGCGAGGGGCGTTCAGTGAGTAATGCAGTAGATTTTTTTCCTGACAACAGGCTCGTTTCATCAAGATTCCAATACACCATTTATTCCTTTTGGCTGCAAAATCCTAGTTTTCAACATGATCTCCGTTCATTGCGACGGCTTTACGCCACCTTAGTGTGAGCGCCTGTATGCCCGCATGGTACCAGTCTACTGCTCGATGTCGGAGCCAATGTCTTGCTGCATCAGTAATCTGCTCGTCATCCATGTACTGTTTCCCGCGGAGTGCATCGTTCATTGGGCCAAACAGACGAAAGTCTGAAAGTGCGAGATCCAGTGTGTAGGATGGATGAGAAAGTACAATTCAGTGATGTTGCATGAGCTACTCTCAGGTGCTTCCAGAATGACATTTTCACTTTGCAGCGGAGTGTGCGCCGATACGAAACTTCCTGGCTGATTAAAATTGTGTGCCGGACCGAAACTCGAACTCTGGACCTTTACCTTTCGCGGGCAAGTGCTCTACAGAAAGGAAAGTATTGTCGAGTGTGCCCCAAAGAAGCGTACCTCTGATGTTCTCCATTCACATCACGGGGTAGGCATCCTATTTTACCTACCGGCCACTCTGGAAACTGTGTAAGTAGTAAAATTTTCTAACCGAATATCGCTTCCACAGTTGTTGTTGTTGTTGTTGTTGTCGTCTTCAGTCCTGAGACTGGTTTGATGCAGCTCTCCATGCTACTCTATACTGTGCAAGCTGCTTCATCTCCCAGTACCTACTGCAACCTACTTCCTTCTGAATCTGCTTAGTGTACTCATCTCTCGGTCTCCCTCTACGATTTTTACCCTCCACGCTGCCCTCCAATGCTAAATTTGTAATCCCTTGATGCCTCAAAACATGTCCTACCAACCGATCCCTTCTTCTAGTCAAGTTGTGCCACAAACTTCTCTTCTCCCCAATCCTATTCAATACCTCCTCATTAGTTACGTGATCTATCCACCTTATCTTCAGTATTCTTCTGTAGCACCACATTTCGAAAGCTTCTATTCTCTTCTTGTCCAAACTAGTTATCGTCCATGTTTCACTTCCATGCATGGCTACACTCCAAACAAATACTTTCAGAAACGACTTCCTGATACATAAATCTATATTCGATGTTAACAAATTTCTCTTCTTCAGAAATGCTTTCCTTGCCATTGCCAGTCTACATTTTATATCCTCTCTTCCACAGTAACTTTATAAAATTTATAAACCAGATTTATAGGAAGTTAAAGCGTATAATAATTATTATTACTTGCCAAATAATTGACGAGTATGTCAATTTTTGGAAATTAGTGATGAGGTCTTATGGGACGAAACTGCTGAGGTCATCGGTCCCTAAGTTTACGCACTACTTAATCTATCTTAATACAAGGACACCCATGCTCGAGGGAGGACTCTAACCTCCGACGGTCGGAGAGGGATGGGGGGGGGGGGGGGGGGGAGCTGCCCGGGCCGTAACAAGACGCCCCTGACCGCGCGGCATCAGAATTTTACGAAAACCTAATGAAAATGTTTTTAACCCCCTACCAACTATGACACACTATGAAAGGTGGAATGCCAACTAGTGGATGGTAGGAACTAGGTTGGCTACTGCTGGTTTGCATGAACGGTGTCATCGGATAGAAAAATCAGCACAACAAGACTATACGCTTCTACACAAAGTATAGTTGTTGGGGTATCGTAAGGGAACGCAGAAAGAGGTGGACAAAGTTTTAAGTTGGTGACAAGAATGTAATCTCTTCTTAGGTGTGAATATCTGTACTCTAAGAATCACAACAAACAAAATGAACGCAATATCATCCGATATATGTCACATCATATAAATAATCGCTAAGAAACGATGTGAAGTGGGACGATCGTGTAAAATCAGTGTTAGAAGGAAAGAGTAGTCCACCTGTAATGTGAATCACAAACAAGACGCTAGTGCAACCAATTCTACAAGACGCTTAAAATGTTTGGAATAAGTGTAACAGACATTGAACCTTGTAAGAAGGCGACGTAGTTCTCACGAAAGCAAGCAGGGTAAATTTAAAAGGACTGCACGAAATTCTACTGCCTCCGTGGGGTATCTATTGTAGGGATCATGAAAATAAGGTAAGGTAGATTAGGGTGCCTATAGAGCAGTGGTTCCCAATCTTTCTTTAACTGCAATCAGATAATCCCCCTTCTTCCCGGCGCCACTCCCCTCACACACAAATCTTAGCACCGAACTAAACATTGGAATGAAAAAGAATTTTCTTTGAACACTTTAATTTTAAAACGATAAAAGACGAACGTTATTTTGTTTTTAAGGGTGTTTCACTAAGTCACGAAGTAACGAGTTATTGAGGCAATCGTTACTAACAATCTTTTTTACATCTGAATTGTTCTCAAACAATGCACAGCATAAATCATGCTCCAAATCCACCCAGTTGTTTGCTATCACAGACAAAAATCTACTTTGACAACGATAAATCTTGAATGCCACTTTTTTCACATGTTGTGTTCGGGTAGTGTGTGCGTCTGTTAGAATGTGTGATGAAGCAATCACGAGTGCCACCTGCAACTCCTCCTCAGATAGCAAAACTAACAGTCCACAATGAAAGTAGGCATTTGTTGCAAAACATGCTTTCCCTGCACTACTACTCTCACTAGCGCCACTTCTTGAGTTTGCACCTTGCACCCTCATTTAAAATAAACAAAATTGAAACGTGCGTTACATTTACTGATTGTAAATCATTTGATTTCTCGCCTCCTTACTTCTGAATGGACAGAAGTTGGAAAACTTTAGGCACCTAATGTTTTATGTTTGCAGTTCTTATAATAATTCGAAAGGACCTAAAAAACGCAAAGATTAGACTGACATTGTAGAAAGAGGCACCTTGAGATAAGTAGACAAGTGGTAA